>NC_140503.1:138933301-139065801 GCF_964339955.1 Pipistrellus hanaki | reverse complement strand
TTAATATATTTTATTGATTTTTTTACAGAAAGGAGGAGAGAAGGGATAGAGAGCTACAAACGTCGATGAGAGAGAAACATCGACCAGCTGCCTCTTGCACACCCCCTACAGGGGATGTGCCCGCAACCAATGTACATGCCCTTGCTGGAATCGAACCTGGGATCCTTCAGTCCACAGACAGACACTCTACCACTGAGCCAAACCGGTTTCGCTAAGCAGGAATCTTTAAAGATAATTTTTCTAAGGTTGTGTGATATAACTGCAGGAGAGCTTATATTACAATACATGTGCAGATATTTAAACAAATTTACTTTCTAAGAATGAATGTTCATATTGAGATGGCATCCCCAAATCAATTCACTTAGATATACCTCAAAGCATTTCTAGTAATTGGTATTTGTGTATACAATATCTTGATTACTGGGAAACAATCAAATTCTTATTTAAAAAACTAGAGGTCCAGTACATGGATTTGTGTGCCGGTGGGATCCCTCAGCCTGGACCTGCACCCTCTCTAATCTGGGAACCCACTGGGGATGTCGGAGAGACAGTTTTGACCCAATGCCCTCAGGCCAGGCCGAGGGACCCCCACCAGTGCACGGATCTATGCACAGGGTCTCTAGTATGCATATAAGATCTTTAGTTAATCTCTTCCTGCCCTCCCCCTCACCCCCTTCCCTCTGAGATTCATCAGTCTGTTCCATGTTGCCATGCCTGTGGTTTCCACTCCCGCATTGAGCATCTGTTCCTTGGTGGTCAGTGTATATCATAGCTACCGGCCAGTAGGCCAGTTGCTTAGGCTTTTATATATATAGACTAGTGGCTCGGTACACAAAATTGGTGCACGGGGGGTGGAGGATGTCCCTCAGCCCAGCCTGCACCCTCTCTAATCTGGGACCCCTTGGGAGATGTCTGATCGCCCACAGGGATCAGGCCAAAACAGGCAGTCGGACTTCCCTCTCACAATCCGGGACCACTGGCTTCTAACTGCTCACCTGTTAGCCTGCCTGATTGCCCCTAATTGCCCTCCTTGCCAGCCTGATCACCCCTAACCACCTCTGCCTGCCAGCCTGATTGCCTTTAACTGCCCTCCCACCAACCTGGTCACCCCAACTGCTCCCAGCTGCCAGCCTGGTTTCCCCTAACTTCCCCTACCCCACTGGCCTGGTCACCCATTAGTGTCCCCCCTGCCAGCCTGGTTGCCTCCAACTTTCCCCCTCTGCCAGCCTGGTTGCCCCCAACTGCCACCCCTGCCAGCCTGGTTGCTCTCACTGCCTCCCTCTGCTAGCCTGGTCACCCCTTACTGCTCCCCTCTATAAGCCTAGTTGTCCCTCACTAACTTCCCTGCCAGCCTGGTCACCCCATGCAGCCTGCTACTTGGTTATTACTGTATGGGCATTGTGACCAATTTGCATATTACCCTTTTATTAGTATAGAAAGTTATATTTTAAGGTATTTATTTGAAGGCTGTAACACTAGTTAACTACCTTAAAATATCACATGTGAGAAAAAAAGGCTCACTAAAAGGAAGTGTTAGGGCTTTATCTTGTTGTTTTCTCAATTTCTTATTTCCTCAATAAGAGAGATACAGATTCTCTCTTATTCATGTATGTGTGTGCCAAAGCACATACTTTTAAAAATGAGAGAATGGACTATTAAGAATTTTTGTATTCTCAATATCATCTTAGGAAATTAATACTAAGATCCATGTGAATCAAGCAATCTCTTCCAAAAATAATTTCCCATTAGAGGAATTAACAATTTAAGGTAAAAATGTGATGGCATTTCTTATAAGAGTAACTATAAAAATACAAAATATTATAAAGCATCTATGTCAGAAATGAAAAATTGCACATATGTTGTGCTCAATAAAAAACTATTTAGCCAACATCTTAATATAAACCCAAGAATGACTGACATCAATTAAATGTTAATATCCTTATATACAATTCACAACAAAATTCTTTTTTTTTTTTACAACATCTCTTTTTTTGGTTGACTATTTCCATACATATCAATGGAGGTCCAGAATCTGAAAAGATAAAATAAATATACCAACTGAAAATCAATTTAAATTTCAGTTTATTTGGAATTACCTCAGCTGTTATACATTTTTAAAATTCACTAAGATTAGTATTATACGTCATTACTTTTAACCTAAGTCTAAAGTGCTAAAGAAAATTGTGGCAGCAGGTATTTTTTTAAAACTATAGCTAAATATTAAGCACCCATTACTAATGGGAACATTTATCCTAATCATTACTTCATGCTCAGAATAACTCTAATGACTAAGAATACACTTATGGAAGTAGTATTTCCAGGGTTCAAGCCCTGATGCTGCCATTTATTAATTGTATGAATTTAGATAAGCTACTTTCCTTTTCTTGCCTCAGTTTCTTCATCTGTAAAATGGGAATAAAATGTTAAGTTTATTGTATTGTTGTGAAAAGTCAATAAAGGGCTTAAAATCATATTTGGTAAAGAATAAACAGTTAATGTTTATTACACATTATTAATAGACCCCTGTTTAAAGTTTTTTAGATTGTGGTTGAAAACCGGGTACTTTATTGACTAAAGCTGTATCATGTGAGGTCAGATCCTAATTCCCTCCTAAATTTATATATTTTGGAGGAAAATTTAAAACCATCCATAAAACGTTTTATTATTGGAAGGTTATAATTACTAAATTTATATCAATAGCATTTAGGTAGCAAACTTAAAAATGTTAACACTCTTGCTTTTACTTATCATTTCAATTTAAAAAAAACTTTATTGTGAAAAAAGATGAATGAAATTTCAAAGTCAAGACATCTTTATTTACGCAGATAGCTGAAGCACGCAAGAATATTTTTAGTAATTGTTCATATATTTTAAATTTTTTTCTTTTGTAATAACTCAGATGCTTTAAGCAAAAGCCAATTTTATGGTAAGTAACAATAAACAGATGAAATTCTAGTTTGGTCTGAAAAAATATCTGTTGGTTAATAATAGAATATTAGAAATAATCTCAATTATAAGGCATTTAGATTTTGAGGTTAGTAAAGATCCATTGCCCTCCGACATATTTTATGGAGTTTAGCATAAACTAAATATATTTAAACCTTTAGTAGTCATTGAAAAAATATTACAGATTAAAATGAAAAATGCTTGGGAAAAAAGTGTAAGTTTAAAGAAAGTTAATAAGAATATTCTTCCATAAGCAGGACGGTCCAACCTTTTCCAGAGCAAAGCGCAGTTATCCTTTTTCAGGGCTATGTCAGGTAGTTATTTTCTTGTGGGATTGACCGATGTTTTGTTTTGCTTGTTTTTGTGCTTATGTGAGTTTAATGCTTGTTTTCTATCATGATTCTGCCTTCCTCCCAAATGATAAACTCTGCATAACAGAGTCAGCTACAAAAATTAACCAGATAGGGTTCATTGGCTTGTGGTCATTTTTTGACCATAAACATGATGAGATGAGGAGCATCTTTGACCCCGACCTAGGCCATGAAGTCAAGTCATACAACTATAGTGATTGGCAACCTATTGTCAAAGCATTGTTTGAAAACCAAGTGAGAAAATATCTCCTACCTACTATGACAGGATAGTGAGTTATTCTATTGCTTAGAATCTGGGCTAACATTTAGTGTTTATTTTGTTTAAGGTTTTGTTAACGATATTTTTTTATAGTCATCTAATATTTAAAACTTTTTATAAGTTTGAATAAGGTTTTGTTTTCCTTTTTTCCTATACTTTACATTTAATAAAGTTCTTTTTAAAGAAAAATAGTGTGCACCAAGCAGTTGTGGCTCAGTCATTGAGTTTTGATCTAAGAACCAGAAGGTCACAGTTTGATTCCTGGTCAGGGGACATGCCCAGATTGCAGGGTTGATTCCCAGTGTGGGGCGTGCAGGAGGCAGCCAATCAATGATTCTCTCTTATCATTGATGTTTCTATTTCTGTCTCCCTGTACCTTCCTCTCTGAAATCAATAAAAATATATTATTAAAAATAAAAATAAAGCAAAATAGTGTGATGAAGGTGGAGAGAAGGTGAGGTAGAGGAGATCAAGAAGGGGTAAAAAGGGGACACTGGTAATACTTTCAACAATAAAGACACTTTTTTAAAAAAGTAAATGAGATTTTCTGTATTCAAATAAAAAAATTTTTCAATGTCTGGGTTGGGGATTTGAGAGGAGGAAAGAAAGAAAGCAGTTACAATATCCAAACTCCAAAAGTCACATAAATTGAGATAGAAAGTAGCAGCAGAAAATTAATACCAGATTTTAAAAGAAAAAATGCTAATAAAATGAAGCAAACATATGCTATGTGTGAATGAACATCTCTCCTAATAAGTGCTAGCCACTTTTACAATATCCAATCAGAGTTGATACCTTTCTTAAAGTTTCAGGCTAAAACTCATAGTAACTGACTTATTCTCTGAATTTGTCTTAAAAAAAATTTAGACTTGCAAAAACCACCACTTTTCTGTTTTGTATTTGTCAAAGTGATGGAATTTCTTCTAATCAACACGTTTTACTTGCAAAGCCAAGTTTGTCATTTTCTATTATTAACTTTTGCTCATATGTAAAACTTGTATTATTCTAAGCCCACAACAAGACTTTATTTCAATATGCTTTCATGTCAAAAATAGTTATGACTGTTGGAAATGTGAATAATATTAGCATTTGGAAATGTGAATAATATTAGCATTTATCTTCCTGGCCACGCAGACAGAGACTAAATCAGTTCTGGGATGCAGTTGCTCAAACTGAAGGAAAATGTCAAAATTCTCCTTAGATACCTATTAATCAACTAATTCTCTATAGTCATAATTACCCCTTGAGAATACCTGCTAAATATAATATACTATAACTTTACAAACAATAGCAAAAGCAAGGCAACAAATGGAAGCTGTGACCATCTTTTGGGAATCCCATTATTGAAACTGAACGTGTTAATGTTGGGTAAACTGCTTCATAGAAAGTTTGCCCATCTGACTAGACTGAATATTAACCCAGTAATTCCAACAACATTGTTAAATCATTAGTAAATTCCTTTGTTGAACTTGGTGACATGAACTCTAAGAGCAGCCTATTAGGAATTGGCCAGCATGCAAAGCATATGTATACTCACATGACTTCAACCAGGCTTATTAAGATCTACAATCATATGTTTTCAAATATACTACCTAAACCCCCCGGAGGGCCAAGGCCAAGGCCAGATGTGGTATTTTATCTATATTCCACCCTTGTCTGCCCCTTTGCTAGCATTTCACCGAGTGCAGTATGCAGTTCAGCAGGCAGTGTCAAATAACTATTAACAGTGCGTATGTCCAACTGTACACAATATTAGTAGCATGCAATTATTTCAAGTATTAAAAATATACATCAAATTAAGATCAAGGAGTGCAAGGGGGAAAGGTGAGGAAAAGAGTATGTCTTTTCACTTAATTTTCTGGTATTGAATGTGCAAAATCAATTCTTTTAAGAAGCATATTTGTACATAGAACACCAACTTTTCTAACATGAAAATGAGAGACACTTTCAGTTCATGGATGTAACTAAAGATAGATGGCCACAGACAACTGATCTCTTTTTTTTTTTTTTTTTTTTCACCAATTCATCAAATATGACACTTAAAATTACTTGGAAAACATTGTGGTAATATGTTGTTCCAAAATATTGCCAGTTAGAAAACGCTTTTTATCATCTGACAGGCCTTCATTTCCTCAGCCCTCCTTCATCATTAAAAAATACTTCGGTAGTTTGATGCATTTTTCCAAAGAGCAAATGAATAGGTTAGATCAGCAACTGACTTTATCCACTGACATACAGACTGACTGATGGAAACTTCCAACAGCCCTAAGACTTTAAGCCTGGGTACAAGGGTTTACATCAGACCCTTCACAGAAGAGGAAAGCCGCTTAATCCTGCAAAATTTGCTAAGCTTCCCAACAAGACAAACCAGAGATTTTGTGTATTTTATTAATTCCAACAAAAAAAGCAGCAAAATAATACTATTATATCTCTTTGTGTTCATATTTCTTTTTCCCCTGTGTAACTGTGTATAGGAAAAGACAAGCGCTTAAGTCAGAATGAGCTTCAGGTGACAATCCCAATTTCACTCTGTCCCATGCGTCATTCTCCCTATAAGTGCTCCTGTTTGCCTGGTCCCCAAGAATAATTGCTATCCCTTGATTTTTAAATGACATTTAACGTTTGTATTTTTGAGAGAGAGAGAGAGAGAGAGAGAGAGAGAGAGAGAGAGAGAGAGAGAGAGAGAGGAGAGAGAGAGAGAAAACGGCTAATTAACCAAGCAAATGCAATGGTTTCATAATTTAAATAGAAAGTGACTAGAGTTCACGTTTGCCCATGTGCTTCTTATTAAATTATTGAAAGTTGTTTTTTACTTCTCTGCATTTTCAAATTCTCAGCTCCAGTGTATATTTTCTATGTATTTGTAGTGAATGAGAAAAAGAAAAAAAAGAAAAAACTCCCAAAAGATTGCATACCAAATAGCAGAGCCTCCTGCTCCCTGAGATTGATGGATGTTTATGAGGAAATCCAGCATGCAATTTTAGAATCCTGCAGGTTCATTGTAAGTTAAACCATGTGGCCTCTACTCAAATCATTCCTTCCTTTCAAAATCACTCATCAGAACTCCCCATTTCCCTCTCCCTTGAATCTTCCCGCACTGACCTGTTCCCACCAAGCCCCAGCCCTGCGCTGGTGGGACCACGGAGGTGACGGTTACCCACCATCTGGGTGACTCCTCTCATCACTGAGGCATCACCCCAATGTCCTCCCAAACACTGAGCCTTATGAGTTTACCTTTCACTCTTTTAATTTTGGATGAGAGATTTTTAAATAAAAAGAAAACTTTATTTAATAAGAAATATAGAGAATGGTTTAAGTTTGCATCAAAATGACCTAGGGGGCTTGATAAAAATACAGATTTCTGCCTTCATTGTAAAACTACTGGATCAGAACCTTGATGAGTGTGTAGGGGTTTGCATTCTAGATTTGAGAAATTCTTATAGGGGCAATAATATTTTGCTGTCATAAAAGTGAGGATAATACTCATTTTAAAGTGACAGGGGTTAGGAGAGCCCAGCCCTACGCAGTCAAAAATCTACATATAACTTTGACCCCTCCAAAAAGTTAACTGAAAATAGTCGACTGTTGACCAAAAGCCTCAGAGAAAACATAAAGTCAATTTACATATTTTGTAGTTATATGTATTATGTATTATGTATTATATTCCGAGAATAAAATAAGCTAAAAATAAATATGAGATTATAAGAAAGATAAAATACACTTGAAGTACTGTACATATTTATTGGGGGGGGAGGGGCGGGATATGTGTAAGTGGAGCAGTGGAGTCCAAATCCTGTTGTTCAAGGGCCAACTGTATTTCAAAAATGTGTATTGCTGAATGAATAGACGAGAAGCAAGAATAGCCAATAGATATTAAAATGTTAAATGCAACATAATATGTCAACAGTAAACTTTAAAAAGAAGTAAAATTAATAGAAAGGGTATTTGTTTTATTACCTGATTTTTAATTATGTAGCATTATATAAAACTAGTGCACAAAATTTGTGTGATACCTTTTCTCCATGTTTTTATAGGAAGTGTTATTTTAGTCAAAGACTTTACCAATCTGTGCCTATCCCTTTGGTGACTTTCACTGTGTCACTGCATCATGTGACGATCTTCAGAAAGGCGTGGAGTCTTTCCATGTCCTGGGAATTCTTGACAGTGCAAGGCGGTGGTTCAAAGAAATGCGTTTGCTCAGGAAACTGGAGAGCGAGGGATTTTTCTTTTTCTTTTCTCATGGGCATAGAGATGTGATTTTGAAAGTGCACAACCACATTCCTATAAAATTAGCACATTCACTTACATTTCTGTATATAAAACAAATCTGGGAGAAGAGAGGTATATGTGAAAGAGCATGGACCAAGACAAGTGGGCTGCAAAGGTGAAGACGGTTCAAAGGGCTAATGAGTAGAGCAAATGGCTGTTTGCTGATGTAACAAGACTCTGGAATTTAGAGGCTTCTTGCTCAGCCTCAGCCATCAGCATCATCAGCATCACCTGTGTGCCGCCAGACTTGCAGTGTCTTGGGCTTCACCTTAGACCTCAGGGATCAGACTGTATTTTAACTAGATCCCCAGGTGGTTCATATGCAAGTTCATGTTTGATGTGCTCTGCTCTGGAAAGCGATAGCAGGAGAACATGGTAAGCTGAGATGTGGGCCATGAGCTCTAGAACCTATTTCAGATTTTAGTTACATGTAAGGAAAGAGCTTGAGCCGGGGAGTTCTTTTAGGAAGAGCAATATGCTATTTTGTATTAGAATTTAGAGATATATATGCATATATACAACATAAAAGCAATTAGGATCCTATTGAGAGCGTTCACTTGACAGCCACTTAGGATAAATTATTTACTTAGATGTTTTCATACTGTATCTGTTATTTTCTTTTATATTAATTCATATAGCGTATCAGGACTCCTTGCTCCTACTTTCCAGAAAGCTAAATGATTGTAGGAGTGTTATTCCTGGGAAACATTTTCACTAAATAGCAATTCAACAGAGGCTCTCTTCCTAGATGCTGATCACAAAACACGTCAACCTAGTCAGCACCTAAAGGAACCTAAATGCAAACTTGTGATAGCGTCATGAAAGCAAGGAGCAAGATGGAAAGGTTAGAAATATCTTTGTTGGAGAGAGGGAACTAAGAAACATACCCAAATTCAGAAACTTGATGAGTCCGGATAGCCAGGGATGCTTCTGCTGTCAGAGAACAGTGTGTAAGAGAGAGGTAGTGGTAGAGGAATGTAATTAGTGCCATTTACCTGGAGGTTTATTGATAGAGAATTCACTATCAGGATAATATTTACCCCAGCTGTCATCCTATTAATGCAGCATTATGGTTGTTTATTGTTACAGCTGTGGGTGTGATACATAACTCAAAAGTATGAAGACCTGAGCTTTTACATCTGTAGCTTCTTTCCTCTGTGTCATTAGTCCTCTTCCCAATAGTAACTCCTCTCAAAAGTGAGCATCGGAGAATCTTCTGCAATTGTGAACGGATATGGGAAACCATGTCTTGCGGACTGTTATGCATGCTAATCATCTCACACTGAGACACGTAGTACAACAACCTTCCTACTTCAATGGATATGCCACGCTAAGTTCCTTCAACCTGACTCACATGCAAGGCTGGGACCACCTGTGGACAATGATAGGTCCTAGTCTACTTTGAAGCTTGGACCCAGTTAACAATTGTCTCCCTCAGTTTTCTATCCCAGTTTCACAAGCTACTCTTTAACAGTCATTACTGCAGAGACTCCTGAAGAAGCTTGTCTTTGGTGGTGACATACTACAAGAGGCAGTGTAGAATGCCACTTAAGAAGTTGTCATCTGAGCAAACTATTTATCACCTCTTTGGGCACAAGTTCCCTCTCATATAATATGGGGATCATATCCACACATGCACTCTTGCTTATGAGTATTTCACTATGTACTAGTTGTGAATTATGCACTATGTAAGTACAAATCCGTAATTTAAACATATATGCCATTTTTGTTTTAAATAAAACTGAAATTCTCTTATTAATTACGAGAGGCCAGATGCACAAAATTCATGCACGAGTAGGCCTTTCTTCTCCCAGCTGCGGGCGCCGGGACCGGCTTCGTCTGGAAGGGCATCCGGAAGGATGTTTGAAAGAATGCCAGGTCTAATTAGCATATTATGCTTTTATTATTATAGATATATACATTCAAAATCACAGAATTTAATTTTCATTTCAATCATAACTGATTCATTCTAGTACCTAAAATTCACCTACCTAGCAAGTAAATCTACTCTTATTTTTAATCAAGGCATTCAATTTTTACATTATTATCATTCATTTTCACAGATAATATTTGCTTTTCAGCTTTTTAATTTTCATAACATTATAAATTCTAGATATAAAAAATCCTGAATTATTCTAAAATCTATTTTTAATTACTATTTCAGCTATAGCATTTTTAAAAGGAAAACTTATTTGGGTTTATAACCTATTTATTATAGCAGATAAATGCCAGATCCACATGCCTGACTAGAAAAAATTGACTGATAAAACGGATTTCAAAAACTATCATAATGAAGTAATTAAAGGAAACTGCAATTCTAATTTCAGATCTTATGAAAGCATTATTTTTTTTTTTTTTAGTGGCTTTATATTAGTTAACAGCATAACTACACTTATCACCTCTGATTTTTATTTATGGTAAATTTTTCTCAAAAAAAGATTTATCGATAAAATATATAAAATAAAACTGGCATCACACAAAACATGGCATCTTTGAACACATGTAACAAATCGCATAGTAATACTCTGTTGAATCTGAACAGCAACAGAGTCTCTTCTCCTCCTGCTTTTTATGGTGCCAGCGGAGCCCATCCATCCAGGTAGCCTACACATAGAGTGTCAGAGAGCCCCCATTTCTATCACTCCCTGATGATGAATGAGCTTCTTCTTCTAAACAAATAAGCACTTCAGAGGGTTACCCTTGACAGGGCTGTTAATCCCGGGTGCCAGCCTTATCACGGCAGGACTCAAGGGCTGAAGTTTTACAGGATCCCTGCACTGCCTGGCTCTTGGGCAGTTGTCTGAGGCCGCATGGCACAAGGCCACCTTTTCAAAGAGCAGCCAGGCTCTGCCCTTCTCCCCAATGTTCCCTCTGTTCCCAGACCCGGTCTTCAGCTAATTCGGGATGTTTCTCTTAGCGAACTGAAGTCATTTATATCGTCTGCAGCCATTGGCTAATAGGCTGCATTCATATAGCTTTCGTTTTGTCTCCAGAAAAGCAATTTTGCCAACATAAATTCTCATGCAAGCAAAGCAAATAAAAGACAGGGAGGTTAAGTGACGGGTCTCCATCTTACAAAAGCAGAAGTAGGAACACCGCCTCTGGATTCCAGTATATGAAGCAGAGACTATTTCCACCTCTTATCAGCAGTGTATAAATTTCTTACCAAAACTCTTGCTCTTGACTTTGCTTCCATTGACATCTAGACTAAAGGTCAGCGTTTCTTTACATTCCAGAAGCTATTAGGAATCAACTTCAACTCTATTCTTGTAAAAATTGATGAGTTCACCTTAATTCAATGAGGTTCAATAAATCTCTCAGTAGCACTCTCAAAATATGTGTCCAGGGGATGGATGATTAAAAAGTCAGGAAGAGGACTTCTTTCACTAACATGCACGCTCTTGATATTTTAAAAGTATCAACATATATTTTTTTCATGTAAGTTAAAAGTTAAAAGTCCGTTGTGCCTCTGTAAATGATTAGGGGGCACTTCAGACCGCCTCCTAGACTCCTCTTTTTTTACGGATCCACAGTGTAGCATCTCAGGAGATACGTGGAAATGAAGGATGCATATATTTTATCCCAGTCACAGCCTTATGTCTTAAAAGGTTTAGGCCAGGCATGTGACAAAGCCTATTTGAAAAGCAGAGCATAATGTGTTTTCAGTTTATAAATTATAAAATATTCAAAAGCACAGCTAACACCAAGGAATTGGTTACTGCTAGATATCTGGAACTGCTTTCTCTTTCTCTTATCTGCTTTCTTTCTCTTCCCCTCCCCTCCACCATGAGGAACAAAATGCAAATAAAATGCAAATGAAACCCCTTAGGCCTGAGAGGATAAGAAGGAAAACAAGTGTGCCAAAAAAGAGAAAGAAAATGAGGATCTCTTTGAATGCTTACCAAACAAGTTGTTTAATCAGAAGGTTGTTTTTTTGGGGGGTTTTTTTGTTTTGTTTGTTTTTTGGGTTTTTTTGATTGGCCAGTTCCTAGGATGTTATTTTCTAATTTGCATGTTTCTTGAATATTAAATCTTACAATACTGTGGTTAAGGAAAGCAAACATACTATTTTGTATTTTGTTTTCAATTTCCTGCAAAAGAGACTAAAAATTACAGTTTTTACATATTACTGTTCAATGCATAAAGTTTGCTACATTATTTCAACAGAGATTTCTGTCTAGTAGACATTACACAAAATAGGGACTTAACTCTCAAAATCATATTGAAATAGGAATTTTTAGGGGTGAAATAGGCAGGTTTAGGGAATTTTTTTAATTAAGGAGGTCCATGGAAAAAACAAGGGCTTCAGAGTTGCAAAAGGGTACATTTCCATAAGACAAGGGAAAGGCAGAAGTTACATTTCCATAAGATAAGGGATCTGGGAGTAGCAAAAGATCTATATTTACAAAGATAAAGAAGGAGGAATAAAGCCCAGAGGAAATAGGAGAATAATAAGAGAGGAGGGCCTCACAGCTCCCACGTATGATTTGACCTTTGAGCTCAGGAGTTGCTACAGTGACCAAATCATAAGGATGGTGACCAATCAGAGGGGATATCAAAACACAAAGACCTGCAGCCTCTATAAACCTGGGAAAAAGGAACTTGATGGGACTCTTTCCCCTCCCCACATGGGAGTCTGTGCTTGTTCCTCAATAAATTTTCACCTTTGCTATCCCATCTTCCATCCATGGTTTTATTCTTTGACTCTGACAGACAAAAAGCCTGGGGGAGCCATCTTGCCCAGGGGAACAATCCCATTTCAATATTAGATCATGTCATTGCGTTTAAGAAAGAAGAGCTGGCCCAGCCAATGTTGCTCAGTGGTTGAGCATCAACCTATGAACCAGCAGGTCATGATTCAATTCCAAGTCAGGGCTTGATCCCTAGTGGGGGCATGCAGGAGGCAACCAATCCATCATGTTTGTCTCTCATCGATGTTTCTACATCTCTATCACTCCCCCTTCCTCGCTAAAATCAATAAAAATATTTTTTTTAAAAGAACTGGAATATGCTTTATCAGGATGATAATACTGAGATTCCTAATACTACTTAGAATCTGTGCATTGCAATTTAAGCCATAAATTAGAATCTTTAGTGTTTCTGAAGATTTCATATAAATGGAAGATTAAGTGGGTTATACGAAAATGGCTCAAGAAGATTTCCCACTAGAAGAACCCAGTGTTTTCAGATTTTATCCATATACGGTGTCCCCAAAAAAATGTATACACACTTTAACAGCTAATAGCTCAACTTTGAAAACTAAATGTATTTTCATAACCACTGCCTCTATAATTATTAAAAGTGTATGTACACATTTTTGGGGATACCTTATTTATATCAGATCTATTTGAAAAGGTGAGTCTTAGGAAAAATCAATTCTGTAATCCTCACAGTGTTTTCTAATTCACATTAAATTTTTTCATTAAAATTCTATGGCTGGTTTTTAAAAAGTATTTGTATTTATTACTAACTAGTAAAAGGGAAAACATCATCAGAGTTTCAACATAACTAAATTATAGTAAAATAACACAAGCAGAAAGTTAAGCATAAGCACCAACCTCTCCCAATCACTGCTGAACACTTTATTTTGTGGCTAGTTCATATTTTTCCTAGGCCATCTTCAAACTTTATGGCAAGAAAAAAAATGTTTCCCTGAAGTTATAAGACTATGTAAGTATGTAGTTATTATAGTTATATTTATCAAAAAATATTTTAAATATCTTTTTGACCTAACTTGAGACTCAATGATGTATCTATCATTGTAGTTCTTCATATATTTCATGTAGATTTCAACCAGTAGATGAAAGTATATTATTTCTAATGTCAAATAAGAAACTACATTATAATGCAATAGCTAAGAATAGGAAAAAATAACTTAATTACTAGGTAGATTTTTATCTGTCTCTGGTATGGAGACGGATTATGTTGCTGAAAGATATATGTGCATGTACATATAGCTAAATACACAAGAAGACTCTGAAAAAAAGTTAGGTAAATGAGGGACAATTAAAAAAAAGTAAAAATTAGAGAATTAAATTATCTCTAGTTTCAAATGTCTTGGTTTCAGAAGTTTATGACAAGTTAAATATCACTTAAAAAGACAAAGTAAAGAGAAGGAAAATTACTTTCAGAAATAGATAACTTTTAAAATTAAAGTTAGAGAAGAAGAAAAAAGAACAATTATTTTATAAGCAATGGAAAAGATTTCAAAACAATGTCTAAAACAAACCATAATCACCTTAAAACCCAAGTTTAGAACCTTTAACTTTTTTAATGGAAACAAATAAAGAATATTGTATAAGACACTTTTCAAATTTAATTTGTCTTAGCTCTATTCTATTAGACAAATTAAGTCTTATAAGGAATCTCAGTTATTTCCTAAAAGAATTGCTAAGTCTATCTTGAATTTACCCTCCCTTAACTTAGAATAAATAGTGATTGGATAGTTATATTCCAATTAATAACATTTTCGTGAGAACTTAACTAAAAACAAACAAAAAACGGGGAGTTGAGCTTGATATGTTTGGATAGAGACAATCTTTCAGGCCTTTCATAGGGTGTATTCCTTTCCAGTTATCACGCAGATGTACATCTCGGTTGCTCTTTATTTCTACATATCTATTGACTAGGACATTCTGCTAAGGAACAAACACAATAGCATCTACGAGAGAGTTATCAAGTGTGATGTAATGCCCCATGGAGAGATCATGTCCTTGTTTTCCCCTCTCTGTTATCTCTCTAGACAAATCTCTCCAGCCTTTAATTGCAAGTTTGTGCAATAATTAACAGGTTGGGTTGGGAGAAGGGTATTTTTTTAAAAAAAAACTATGTAATAGATTAAATGTTTTTACCATCTACCTCAATTGAGTATGGAATTGATTGGTAAAATAGAAATTGCTAGGCAACTGTCATTTAATGGTCCACTTGGACACTGCTGGAAAGCATGTAAGTTGAGTGTTTTTTAAGATAAATGTGTAAGGTTGTTTTAATTGATATTAGAGTCACTCTTCCCATTCATCAATAGATACAATCTGTATAGGTGCAAAGCATATGATCTTCTTTTCGTAAAAAGGTCAACTAAAGTGAAAGAGATTCTCCCTTTGCAGTTCCCCTCAAAAGAAACATCAACTCCTGCATCAGAGATTGGGGGAAGGCTCCCAGGTCAGGTTTTCTTGTACATGAGGTGGAGGCTGCTCTGAGAAGCTCGGATTAGAGAATTCCCTTTAATAATGAAGTCAAATGAGATCATTCACTGGGCTTTCCTCAGTTAACACCCACATCTCATGAGATTTTTTATCACAGGCCTAAGTAAGACATTGGGCAAACAAGGTTTCCAAAATAAAATGAGAAGGTGATTTTTTAATGTAGGGTCACTGTCAAACCTCATTTAAATGCTTACAAAAAAAGAGCATAGCTCAATATTAGAAAATAGTTTAGCAAGACTGAAGTAAAAACTAACAGTTTTTCAACAAACACTTTTTATTGGTATGGTGGCCATATTATGGCTTATTACAAATAAAGACTTGATATGGTAGAAATTTCTTTTCATAAGGAGATACTATGAAATTATATCTTTCCATGAGTATGAAAATTTTAGACTTGGTCTGATTGTTTTCATATTGTAAAATAATTTGTAGTTTTTAATCACTAAATTTATTCCTAGATGTGTATGCGCATGTTAGTTGATCAAGTTTAGAGAACATAGAGTTTCTATTTAAGAACACGGTCTAAGAATATTTTTTTTTCATTCTATCTCAGACATGAGTTATGATGTGAAAGTATTCCAGATATGAGCTCAACTTTGCACCATATTTTGGTCTTGCTCAAATAACCCCCCTGGACTTACAGCAAATAAAGGTGTTAGGTATAATATTAGGTATGAACAGAGTCTAGCTATCTCTCCCTGCTGACCACCTCGAGGCCATTTAAACCACCTTTGGTTCCAAGGACCATGTGCACCTGTAGTTTCAGAATTTGAAAATAAAAGTGTCATGTACTAAAAACACAAGAAAGACATGTCTAAAATGTATTAGCTATGCTCAGGATTGGCTACAGTATTTTCAGGACCCAGGGCAAAATAACAGTGAGGGGCAACAGCCGAGCACTGAATACGTGCCGAGTCCTGTGTGACTGCACAGGCCACACCACAGGTCCATGAAGCCAGTCCTGGGTGTGCTGTTACTTGTAAGTGAGGAATAACTTAATTTGCTACAAGTAACCTCTCCATGCTTCTTCTTATTCTCCATCAAAAGGTCTCAAAGCACAAATCTACATCTGCATTGATTGGCTATGCCTCCGGAGACCTTTCACCTGGCCTCTGTTTGTGTGGCTTCATATCTTTATGACATGGAATGAACAGCTTGGCGCCACGTCGCTGTTATCCATTAACCATTCCTGTTTTCCTAATCATCTTTGACTCCATCTTTCTCTGTCCTATCTGTTATTGTCTTCGGAAAAGAGATGTGAGGTTTCCTTAGCCTGTTCTGGTTTCCATGACATGATTTGTGTATCTGCCTACAAGAGTTTCTCAAATGAACCCTGTGCATTATCTTCTCCCCCCCCCCAGCCCCTCCTCCTCCGAAGAAAGAAGAAAAAGGTCATACATCTGTAAAATGACAGCACTTATGAAAAATGAGAGTTTGGCCCACATGGCTCTCATCAGACACAGACTCATCTGCTATGCCACAGACACTGCTCATTTCCTTCAAAATCAGACTACAGCTAAAAACAGGAAACACCTAATAAATTGCCCGGTCTATCAAATTAACAAAGCATAAAAAAAAACTTTCTAAGTAATCAATGAGTATTCCTGGCTTAAAAATGCAAGTGTCAAACATGAGGGACACTTGTGACCATACTTTTCTCTATAAAACTACTTTAAGATGTTAACCCTAATTTAAATTTAGAAATAAAAATAACCTAGAGAAAGTGAGAAGTGAAAAAAATTGAATATCCTACCTAATTTTCTATCACAGATGGACAAAGTATTTCAAAAGCAATACAAACTTTTATTATATAGTCATTATGCTAGGAGTTTTAGGCACACAAGTGTTTTTTTAAAGAGAATAAATTAAATATACAACAATCATAGAAGTGACAGTATTCTGAAGGCAATCTCCTTTTGTGTGAAATTAATCGATCCTATTTTTAATGAAAAAAATCTCATAATAGAAAAGATTTTATCAAAACAACATTTAATTACCAAGAGTTGCTTGTATTCATATATTTATTTTATTTTATTTTTTTGTTTGTTTTAAATTTATCTTGTTGAAAGTATTACAGATGTCCTCTTCCCTTCCCCCCCCCCCCCCCCCCTGACCCTCTCTAACTTTTCCACCCCTCTAAGGTCTTCACCACAATATTGTCTGTGTCCATGGGCTCTGCATAAATGCATCTAAATGCCCTGGTTAATATTCATATATTTCTTGCCTAGAGTAAAATCAGTAATAAAGTATGATGCATAAGGATACTTTCTTGAGCTATATTTCAGATAACAAAAATACAATTAAATTTAAGTTTAAAAAAAGATATGCTATGTACTTACAAGTCTCCTACCCCTGCTCCTAAAAATCCTTCCTTCGTGAAAAATAGAGGATAAAATCTCAAAAGTCTTTGCTTTTATTTCCTTCCAAATCTTTGCAAGGCTAACCTTTCTAATGCTTACATGCTCTGGGTTTCAATTCTATCCTTAAAACAAGTTTCTAGGAAAATGTCAAGGAAATAAAACTTTTCAGAATTGATAAGAAGAATACCACTTAAATTCCTAAGTTGGACAACACTCATTAGGTAAATAACTCTTTATTTTCAGGAAAAAAAATTCAGCTGCTTCATCTCTCAGAAGTAACATAAAATGTTTCTACCACCACTCAGACATGTTACATTCAAATCAAGAGTCTACTCCACTGATAGCATATTTGTTCTGTGCATGAGTGACCCCTTCAGGGACTGGGTTGAAAAGACTTTTTGGTGCAAAGTGGGAAAAGTCCCTCAGACACTTTATATGAGTGCTAATAATTTTCAGAATATCTTCAACAGAGCAAAATTACAATTTTGAGAATAATTATGATTTTAAGCAATCTAAAAAAAAATGCTTTTTCTAACAATGCATTTCATATGTCATTCATATAATCAACCAAGAAATACATTTAAAATAGCATAATCAAGAAGCTATACTAGAAATAAGGCAACCACAGTCCAAGTCCTGTTTTAAATAATCTGTGCCCCAACCCTGCAAGTATAGTAGAATTTATCAAATCATTTATCTATAATAAATTTTTTTTAAATATATGATTAATACAATAATGGGCCATGTTATAAGGCATAATTCCTGCCCTTTAGAGGTTTGGGATTGAATTGCCAACTGTATGAAAAATAATTTAATACTTTAAAAATAATTAATAATTAAAATTGTTCAGGAAGACATGATAATTTCATGATCTTCAAGTCACAGATATAAAGTCTGAAGCTACCTCAATAGTAGGCTGCAGACAGAAGCAAATATTTGGAACTAAGGGAATTCTGGGTCTGTGAAAAGTAAAATGACTCTGGATCCAAGGAGAATTACCAACATCCAAATTATATGCGTAAGCGGGGGGTCACAAACTGAGATTCCATTCACTCAAGATGACAATACACAAAGTGCATTGTAGAAGGTGGGGCCATAATGATGTGAATCTGGGAAGTGGCAATACCTGTCTGTAGGCAAGTAGTATCTTGGACCTGAAGTGAAAGTAGAAGAAAGAATGGGGGGATGTCTCAGGCAACATGGCTGGGATTAACTAGAGAACTCAATTTCTCAACAATAAAGGGTTAGTGAGGGTAGGACCCAAATCAGCATGATGTCCTGGGCAAGATTTCATTTTAGATAACACTTGGATTATAAACTATGATCGTGAGGTCCACATGGAGTCAGTTGGGGAAAAAGCAAGCTGATACACTATCAAGGCTCAGCTACTGAACACCAGACTCAAAGTTGAGGGCAAGGGTGAATCTTACTCCTTGTTCATAGCCAGACTGAGTGGTCCTTATTAAGTAGTCAAAGCTGATTTTTACTGCCTCGGCAACTGTGCCAAGCGGTGGGTAAACTGGACAAGCAGGAAGAAACACAGAGAAGAGATTTGATTGGAGTCTTTGAGGGAGGAGGAGATTTCGAAAAGGGAGCAGAGATACATGGGGTTTGTTTGTGGGGAAGAGTAATTTTTCATGCTGTATTTAGGAAGAAAGTCTGTTTATTGGGCATTCTGCCAACTGTTAACCTAGATAATCAATACTTTTATATGTAAACTAGAGGCCCAGTGCACAACATTCCTGCACTGGAGGGGGGGATCCCTCAGCCCAGCCTGTGCCCTCTAGCAGTCCAGGACCCCTCAAGGGATGTCTGACTGCCATCTTAGACCCGCTCCCCACAGGCAGTCTGACATCCCCTAAGGGGCTTAGCTCTGCCATGGAGGTGAGAGAGGTTCCCACCACTGCCCCTGTGCTCACCAGCCTTGAGCTCGACTTCTGGCTGAGCAGCACTTCCCCTGTGTGAGCGAACTAATCACCAGGGGACAACTCCTGCATTGAGCATCTGCCCCCTGGTGGTCAGTGCACATCATAGCAACAGGTAGTTCTGCTTTTTGGTCAATTTGCATATTAGCCTTTTATTATATTATACCAGTATAGGACAATATAAAATGATGATTTGGGGACAATAAATATCTTCAATGATTCTTGAGTGAGTTTAAATATTTTTAAATTAAATGTTATGTTAAACATATAGTTTTTTTTTAATCTATATAATTTTATTAACCAGTGTCACCCAATAAATTTAAAACATATAGTTTTAATGTTAAAAAAAAGTTAGAGATTACTTAAACTTCTTAAATTGATCTTATCTATGCCACTAAATTAATATATCACATGACTTGGTGTACATAGCTTTGTCCTGCTAACATTTTTTTAAAAAATATATTTAATTGATTTTTTACAGAGAGGAAGAGAAAGGGATAGAGAGTTAGGAACATCAATGAGAGAGAGACATCGATCAGCTGCCTCTTGCACACCCCCTACTGGGGATGTGCCCGCAACCAAGGTACATGCCCTTGACAGGAATCGAACCCAGGACCCTTCAGTCCACAGGCCAATGCTCTATCCACTGAGCCAAACCAGTTTCGGCTGCCCTGCTAACATATTTTAGCAATTATTTTGCTGAACATATAAAGACATCCTCAGCAAAAATTTTTAAACTAAAAAGATTAGGTTTTATACCTAATATATATTAGGTGAATATTTAAGGCAAGATTAAAAATTATCTTAATAGGCATAAAAATAGTTCAAACTACAAATATTAGATTACACATAACTACATATAAAATACTTCCTTCAAGTTAAAAATAATTCAATATTCTTAGATAAAAAACTCAGAATTGTACAGATTGCATTCTCCTTTATTTATTTGTATATTTAATACTACTTAAATAAAAATAGTTTATGGTTAAGATGAAATATGACAAAGAGTTATTAATTTTCTGAATAAATAAATACATAATAATTAACATTTTTTAAAGGACTAATATTGGTAAATTTGTTCTGTCAGTTAGTAAACATAATATAAAGCTACAATACTCAAGGTGACATGGTCAAGTTAGTGCATATATCCAACTGTTTTGGGATAAATTCTTAGAAGTCAGAAAAACCTATTATTTGACTGCTCAATAACTAAAAACTTCCTTTTTTTAAGCAGAGCTAGTCAATGAATCATTTTTGTAATCAGGTATTCCCACTAATAGTATAGCAGAATGCCTAGATTAATGTCTATTAAAAAAATCTACTAGATATTAACTTTTTTGAGTCATTCATTTGCTGCCACAAACTAATTCTCCTCTTGAACCTTAAATAAACATCTGAAGCAATGTTTGCAGTTGAAACAATTTACTTGACTTTACATTCCATTCCTTTTTCTTCTCTGCATGACTTTTTCAAGAAAAGTTTAGTCTTTTTCAGTAAACACTTGACCTAGAACCTGCTGCATTCCTCCCACCTGTACCATGAACTCCAGAAGACAGAAAAACTGCAGCTCAAAGAGGAGTCATTATTTCTCGGGTTAAACAGAAGATGTTTCACAGACACATGAGTCATCAGAGCAAATCTTATGATCCAGGCTTTGCCTAGATCTGGAAAATAGAAGGAAGGAAAGAGAGAACTTTAAAGACAGAATTTTGAGCATTTTCAGGAGAAAACGCAGATTTCTTCACAATCCATGTTCAATTCTTTAAAAACCATCCAATATAGAACAGTCAAGAACCTTTATTGTCTGTCCCATCTGGCCAAGGGTTGCAGCCATCATTGGGGAGAAGAACCATCTTTTCTTTTTTTTCTTTTTCTTTTTTTTTTTTAAAAAAAAAAGTATTTTTACATTATAGATGAAATACAATAGTATGTTAATTTCAGGTATACAACATAGTGATTAGAGATGTATATACTGTAATCATACCTAAAAATCTATTATCCATCTGACACCACACATAGTTTCTACAATATTATTGACTATATTTCTTATGCTGCACTTTCCATCTCTGTGATGACTTTCATAATTGCAAATTGTACATCTTAATTCATTCTCCCTTGGTTCACCCATTTCCCCCACCCCCTCTCCTATCAATTTGTCCCTTGTATGTATGAGTTTTTTTTTTAGATTCCACATATAAGTAATATATATATATATATATATATATGGTATTTGTCTGTAGCTGTCTGGCTTATTTTACTTAGAATAATACCCTCTAAGTCCATCCATGGCAAGACTTGATTATTTTTATGACTATATATATATATATATATATATATATATATATATATATATTATGGGCAACCAGTGAATGACGACCACCAGTCAACCAAATTGGAATTTAGGAAGCCTTTATTACGAACTCGAGTCCGGGCTCCCGTCTCAACTGACACAGCAGCGAGCAACGAGAGCCCCGACCCACTCTAAGCACGCTACTTTTATCCCCGTTTTAGGGATGCCTGGCAGATTATGCTTGGCTAAAAGTTTTAGCAAAGAAATGTCAGTTAGAAGTTATAGAAAAATTCCACTAGTACAGTAAGATTTAAAGTTTATACAACACCTGGGGTGGGGGTTTATTTTCAGCTTAAGCAGTCTCTGTTTCACCTGGTTTGGTCTGTTTGTCCTGCCTTGTGGCTACTGGAAACAGGACGTGCCTGCCTGGGGGTTGAGCCTTGCAACAGAACTATTTTATAACTAACAGTTATGCTACATTCTTTGTTGTGGGTCTGGTTGCTCGTTGCTTCCCTGGCCTGGAGTCCTGCCTCGATAGGGTCTTGCTGACCATCTGGAGCCCTGCCTCGACCGGGCCTTGCCGGCCACAACAATATCACCTCTTCTTTTTCCACTTAGATTATTTCCATGCCCTGGCTATCTATAATAATAAAAGCATAATATGCTTATTAGACTGGACATCCTCCCGATGACTTTCTGGATGAAGCTGGGTTGTGAGGGAAGCCCGGGTCCTGGGTGCCTGCCAGCTGCTGGAGAGAAGCTGGTGCCAGCAACCCGGGGGAAGAAGGCCTACTCTTGCATGAATTTCGTGCATCAGGCCTCTAGTTGTAAATAATGCTGCAATAAACATAGGGGTAATATATCTTTTTGAATACATGTTTAAATTTCTTTGGATAAATACCAAGAAGTGGAATTGCTAGATCATATGGCAGTTCTATTTTTTTTTTTTTTTTTTTTGGGGGGGGGGGCATTCATACTGTTTTCCATAGTGGCTGCACCAATTTACAATTCTACAAATAAACAGGGCATAAGGATTCCATTTTCTTTACATCCTCACCAACATTTGTTGTTTGTTGATTTATTGATAGTAGGCAATTCTGACAAGTGTGAAGTGATCTCTTATTATAGTTTTAATTTGCATCTCTCTGATGACTAGTGATGTTAAGCATCTTTTCAAATGTCCGTTGACCATCTGTATGTCCTCTTTGGAGAAATACTCACTCAGGTCCGCTGCCCATTTTTAATCAGATTGTTTTCAGGGTTTTTATGTTGAGATGTCTGAGTATTTTATGTATTTTGATTATGAATCCTTTATTAGATATATTATTTCCAAATACCTTCTCCCATTCAATGGTTGCCTTTTTGTTTTATTGATAGATTCCTCTGTGGTGCATAAGCTTTTCACTTTCATTTAGTCCCATTTAAGTCTCTAATTTATATTTAGCTTATTTGTGTATAAGGTATAAAACTTATATAATTTTATCTTTTGCATCTTTTGATTCAGTTTTCACAACACCATTTATTGAACAGACTGTCTTTACCCCATTGTACATTCTTGCTCTCTTGTTGTAGATTAAGTGACCATATAGACATGGGTTTATTTCTGGGCCTTCCATCGTGTTCCATTAATCTATGTGCCTGTTTTTATGCTAGTACCACACTGCTTTAATTACCGCAGCCTTTTAATATAGTTTGATATGAGTTAGCATAATACCTCCAATATTGTTTTTCTTTCTCAGATTTTCATAACTATTTGTGTTTCCATATAAACTTAGAATTTGTTCTAGTTCTGTAAAAAAAAAAAGTGTTATTAGTAGTTTAATAGGTATAGCATGCTTTGGGTTGTATAGATTTTTAACAAGGTTAATTCTTCTTATCCATGAACACATTCGAGCTTTCCACTTATTTATGTCATGAATTTCTTTCTTAAAATCTTATATTTTTTTAAGTACAGATCTTTGCCTTTTTGTTTAAATTTTATTTCTTGGTATTTTGTTCTTTTTAATGCAATTTTAAATGAGATTGTTTACTTAATTTCTCTTTCTGATAGTGTGTTACTGGTGTGTACAAATGCAACCAATTTCTGAATTTTAAATTTGTATTCTGCCACTTTATTGAATTCATTTATTAGTACTAATACTTTTTCAGTGGATTCTTTAGGGTTCTCTCTAAATAGTACTATGTCATCTAAAATAATGACAGTTTTATTTATTTATTTCCAATTCAGATTTTTTAAAATTTCTTTTTCTTATCTGATTAGTGCAGCTATGACTCCCAATGTTAGAATAAATCGTGAAAGTGGACAACATTGTCTTGTTTCTAATCTTAAAGAAAAAGCTTTGAACTTTTCTTTTTTTTAATATTTTTTATTCATTTTAGAGAGAGGGGGAGGGGGATAGATAGAAACATCCATGAGAGAAACATTGATTGGCTGCCTCCTGCATGACCTCTGCTGGAGATCAAGCCAGCAACACAGGCATGGGGCCTGACCAGGAATCAGTCTGTATACCTCTCGGTTCATGGGTTGATGTTCAACCACTGACCCACACCAGCAAGGCCAGCTTTTCAACACTGTGTATATTGTTAGGTGTGGGTTGGCCATGTACGGCCTTTATTATGTTTAGGTATGTTCCCTTTATTCCCACTTTGCTGAGAGTTGTTTTTGTTTTGTTTTGTACTGTTTTTAATCATATATGGATGTTGCATTTTTCCAAATGATTTTTCTGAATCTATTGATATGATCATATTTTTTTTCCTTCATTTTGTTTATGTGGTATATCTTGTTAATTGACTTGTAGATGTTAAACCAACCTTGCATCTCAGGGATAAATGCAACTTGAACACGGTATATAATCTTTTTAATGTCACTTAATTTGGTTTGCTAACATTTTGTTGTGGATTTTTATATCTGTTTATCAAGAATATTGGGCTACAATTTTCCCTTTTATTGGTAGTATCTTTATCTGATTTTGTTTTCAGGGCAATGCTGGTCTTGTAAAATGAGTTTGGGAAACCTACTTTCTCTTTACTTTTTTTAATAGTTTGAAAAGTATAGGAATTAATTCTTCTCTCAATGTTTGGCAGAATTCACTTGTGAAGTACTTGGGTCTAGGACTTATATTTATTGGAGGTTTTTTAATTACTATTTAATTTTTTTTTGTGGTTATCCATCTATTCAAATTTTTTGTTTCTTCCTGATTAAGCCTTAGAAGATTTTATATTTCTAGGAATTTATCCATTTCTTCCAGATTGTACAATTTGTTTGCATATAATTATTCATAGTGTGTGTTTTTTTTTCAGTTACAGGTTACATTCAAATTATTTTGTATCAGTTGCAGGTGTACAAGCATAGTGATTCATATTGTAGTCTTTTCTTATAATCTTTTGTATTTTGGCGAGGTGGGTTGTCATTTTCCCTTTTCATTTCTGATTTTATTTATTTGGGCCCCCTCTTTTCTTTTCTTGATAAGTCTGGCTAAAGGTTTATCTATTTTATTTATCTTTTCAAAGAAAGAGCTCTTGTTTTCATTGATCTTTCCTATTGTTTTTTTACGACTCTTTTATTTCTTTTCTGATCTTTGTTATAGTTTTCTATTCACTTTGGGATTTGGTTTTTCTAATTTCTTTATTAAAACAGTTAGATTATTTATTTGATATTTTTCTTTTTGTAGTAGACATTTAATGCTATCAATTTTCCTCTTAAATTTGATTTGGCTGTATCCCATCAATTTTAGGTCATTTGTGTTTTCATTTTTATTTGTCTCAAAGTATCTTTTGAATTTTCTCCTAGATCTCATTGTTAACACATTCATCATTTAGTAGCATGTAATTTAGTCTCCATGTGTTTGTGTCTTTTTCAGTTTTCTTTTTGTAATTAATTGCTAGTTTTATATCATTATGATCATAGAAGATGCTTGATATGGTTTCAATCTTCTTAAATTTATTGAGGCTTGTCATGTGACCTCACATGTGCTCTATCCTGGGAAATGTACATGCACTTAAAAAGAATATATATTTCGCTGCTTTTGTGTGTCATGATCTAAAGATATTAAATAAATGGTATAATGTATCATTTGAAGACACTGTTTCCTTATTGATTTTCTGTCTGGATGATTTATCCACTGTTTTTAATTGGTGTTAAAAATAATTCACAGAGCCCAGCCAGCCTGGCTCAGGAGGTAAGCAGGGAGCTATGAACCAGGATCATGGTTTGATTCCCAGTCAGGGCCCATGCCGGGGCAGGAGGAGAGCGGGGATGGCGAGAGGGAGGGAGGGAGGGAGGTGATGCAGGAGGCAACTGATCAATAATTCTCTCTCATCATTGATGTTTCTGTCTCTCTCTAAAAACAATAAAAAAGAAGTTCATAGATACAGAAAACAGTATGGTGATTACCAAAGGGAAAAGGGGATAGGACATCTCATTTTTCACTGTAGGTCTAGAGAAATATCAATTTGAAGTAGTCAGTTGTTTGACTTACAAGATATCCTAAAATAGCATAGATGTATATGTCTAGCTACACATAGTAACAATACTAAAACATTCTGTTAGAGTTTCATGGGAGTGTAACTTAAATGAACCAAGGATCATGGCTTGCTATAAGTATATCAATTGTTTGCCTCACATCAATATATCCTAAGTTCCAGAAAGCACTCATTAGTAGGAAGCAAATTAGCTAATATTATTAAATATTTATCTCAAGTCTGAGCCCGGCACTGTTCAAGTGCTTTACCTCACTTTAACAGACAATCCTCACAATAACCATATACAACAGAGGAAAAATAAATTAAGAAACTTGCCCAGTATTATTTAGGTAGCATTAAGAAAAGCTGGGATTAAATCTATTATGTCTGGCCTCAGGGCTCATGTTTACTATCTGCTCAAAAATATCAAATATCCAAAACACATGATTTTATATATTCTTAATTTTTAAATAAACATTTTGTTTTAAACAAGGGGATAAATTTACATTTAGCTCTTGTCTCAAATCAATTGGCCAACCATATTTTTTAGCCATATTTTATTGCTCATTGTGGAAAGATTAACATTTAGTTAATAATATTTCCAAGCAAAGTATCTATATTGTCTAAAATCCTTTGTGGGGAAAAGGCAGGTTTAAAATAATTGAATGAATATATATATATATAATTAGCACAATATGCTAATTAGACTGGACAAAGCTGTGAAGGCAGGGTCCAAGGCAGAGGCGATTAGGGGCAATCAGGCAGGCAGGTGAGTGGTTAGGAATGATCAGACAGGGAGGAGAGTGTTTAGGGGCAATCAGGCAGGCAGGCAGAGGAGTTAGGGGAGATCAGGCAGGCAGGTGAGTGGTTGGGGTGATTAGACAGGTAATCACTTTTTCTCTAACTTTTCCATTTCGTTCACATTTTCATCTCTCTTCTCTCTTTCCAGGACTATATCCCCTACAGGAAATAGGGGCGCCTGAAAGTGCTTCTGGGTAGAGTATGGCACTAGCTTAGATTAAACTGGCAAGGGTGTCTTTAAAACTATTTTCCAATAAATAGTTCTATGACTTTTAGACAATGTGTGTGTGTGTGTGCATGTGTGTGTGTGTCCACTTTTCTTTTTATTCTCAACAATTTTTGACCATAGATACCTCAATGTCTTGAGGATATTCTGGTCAAAGCACCCTACCCTCCATCCGCAAGTCGTGTTTATAATTTAGATGATAAAATAACCACTTTAATTTTCAAAAGTTAGTTCACTGGCTTTTTCAAACTTTCTTCAGACACAGGCACTTAACTTTTTTCAGATTCCCAAGCCCCTTAAATTGTTTAACTCATCCGAATTTTACAATGTTGTAAAGTGAAGTTGCAGCTAACAGATGTTCATTTCAAGGAGCTCCAGAATGTTATAAATTATTGTAAATTAATTTGCTCATTTCAGAGTTTGACAAAGCCACTCTCAGAGCCTTCCCCTCTCTGTGCTGGAAGAAGGGAAGAGGAAAAAAAAAAAAAAGGAGTAGGTTGGGGTCCCAGGAAAGAGTGCCTCCTGTGTCTCAGTAAGTGGCTGTGTCACATAAAATTTATGTTGGCTGTTAAGTGGCCGAGCCAGCTGTATCCCATGTGCCACAGATGCTCTGGCCTCGCATTCCAGCCACCCGGTTATTGTGTCTATAAATTCAATGGCCACCTGTGCAATGTGCTCATCCAGAACAGCCCCAGAGGAAGCATTAATGTATCAAGGCTCATGAAGCACAAATCCTTAAATGTAAAAACCGACACTTTCATCCTCTCCAGGCTACGTCTATATAGATTTATTTTTAATGAAAAAGAAGAAGAAAAAAGATGCTTATTTTTTTCTGCTTGCAGTGAAATGCCTACGAATGGTGTCAAACAATTAACAATTGTGTTTCTAAAGTTTCTACTATTAAAAAACTATTTCATTCTCCTCTGAAACTATACGTTAGTCCACGGTTAGAACATAATTATTAATAAATCACCACTCAGTTTCATCATGAAAATGACCCATGCCAAGTGCCTGATGAACATCAACACATTGAACAAAAAGAAAAAAGAAAAAGAAGTGAATTTTAAAAGTAACTGAATACAGTTTTTAATTTTTTCAATTATCTTTTTTGTCCGGAAAAATGTCATCTACTAGGAAATCCGATAGAGAATCCATTTCTCTACTTTCCTTCTCCATTCCAACAATGTTAGCCAAACACTTGAATGTATTTAGTAACATTTTGGATATACTCCTATGAGTATTGCACCTGGAGGGCTGAAATATTCATTTTTCTCATCTCCCCCTTCATACTGTCAGGCTCTAACAGCAGTCCTGAAAGGTGCGGGTGAGTGGGGCATGTGGGGACCTCTCTGTACATATACACTCGCTTTCCCAGCGCTCCCTGCCCCGTCCTAAAGACTATCAGACCCAGGAAAGCCAGAAGTAGAGAAACAAAAGGAGAGGTCCTGTGTATTATTACTAAGCTCCCCATGGTAGGAAGAAGATGCATTGCATTCCTATTTGTGTGCATATCACTACCTGGCACATCACAAGAGAGTGATTAACTCTGAATAAATGAGTGGGGAAAGGTAAAGCAAAAAACTTTCAGTTCAGCCGAAACCGGTTTGGATCAGTGGATAGAGCATCAGCCTGCGGACTGAACAGTCCCAGGTTCGATTCCTGTCAAGGACGTGAACCTTGGTTGCGGGCACATCCCCAGTAGGGGGTGTGCAAGAGGCAGCTGATTGATGTTTCTCTCTCATCGATGTTTCTAGCTTTCTATCTCTCTCTCTTCCTCTCTGTAAAAATTCAATAAAATATATATTTTTTAAAAAAAAAAAACTTTCAATTCAAATAATTCAATGCTAATAATTTTCAGTCGAGGAATCCACTAAGTTTGTGTTGGAGGGAAAATTTGTTTCAGTGCATTATTTTCCAATTAATGTTTGTGCCCTTTAGACCAGTGGAGAGCAGAAAAGAAGGGGAGGATGTGCAGGGGAGGAATGGAGGCATCACTAATGCCTAAGAGCAAGGCTAGTGTCATAGAGGGACTACATGCCTCTGCAGTATATGACTGTGTTGTACCCCAGGCCTCTTCGTGAGAATCAGAACATTTAGTTTGGAAAGGGTGCTGAGAAAGCTGAGCTCAATCTGCCACGCATTTCCATCATCCCTGCTGATAAAACATGAAAAGTTAGGGTTCACTGAAATGGGATAACAATTACTGAAATGTGATAACTATTTTAGAGGGAGGCAATAAAATGCATGTTCTGTTATACCTCTTGGGTGATCAGGACCAGCTCCTCTTTCTATAAGGGAGTAAGACAAAGAAAGGGACACGATATTCAGGCACTTAAGCTAGTTCAGTCCATAGTACGTAGGAAAGAATTATTCTTACTCAAGGAGAGGCCCAGCCTTTGTCATCTCCCAGGAGATATCTCTAGGAAGTGTGTCTTTGTTGTCCACTGGCCCACACCAGACATTCTAACAGTGAGACTTACGATGGGGGTTTGGGCCATGCGGTATCTACTACCTCAGAGAGGGCTGGAGACCAAAGGGATCAGCTCTACCTCCAGGCAGGCTGGAGGTAAACAGCAGACATTTGGGCAGCCGACACTGTAATCAAACCCCATAGTAACTATGAACACAAGCCTCAGGTGAGCTCCCCAGGTTGACAGTTCTCCGTGTGTGTTGTCACACATCATCTGCTCCATAAAGTAATACCGCCTGAGATGCCATAAGGAGGGATAACTGGAAGCTCTTGGGTCTTCCTTGGATTCTTCCCCATGAATCTCTTCCCCTGGTTGATTTTTTTTTTTTTTTTATCTGTAACTGAGTATAGCCCTAGCCAGTTTGGTTCAGTGGGTAGAGCATCAGCCTGAGGAAAGGTTCCAGGTTTGATTCTGGTCAAAGGCTCCTACCTCAGTTGCAGGCTCGATCCCCAGCCCTGGTGGGTGCAAGCAGGAAGCAATCAATCGATGTGTCCCTCTCACATCGGCGTTTCTCTCTCTCCCTTCCTTTCCACTCTCTCTAAAAATAACCGTGAGTATAACTACTTTCTGTGAGTTTTGTGAATCTTCATGATGAACCAGCAAGCCTGAGGGATGGACTTTGGAGACCCAGACTGCCGGTGGTACCAGGAGGTAGTGGTCTTGTGGACCGTTCCCTAACTTTACACGGAGGTTTTCCTTTCTGAGGGCCGCAGCCTCTCAGGTCACTGCAACATAAAAATTAAATGAGAGGCTACACCTTTTTAAAATATATATATATATTTTATTGATTTTTCTACAGAGAGGAAGGGAGAGGGACAGAGAATCAGAAACGTTGATGAGAGAGAATCATCAACCAGCTGCCTCTTGCACACCCCTTATTGGGGATGTGCCTGCAACCAAGGTACATGCCCTTGACCGGAATCGAACCCGGGACCCTTCAGTCCACAGGCCGATGCTCTATCCACTGAGCCAAACCGGTTCCGGCTGCACCGTTTTTGAAGGTCTGTTTGAGGCACATAATTCCACTTCAGAGCCAGGCCCGCGTCACGGCTTCTTTCCCCACCGCCTGCCTGTGAGTGGTCCCTGCAGCTTCTCAGCTCTGAGGCAAATGGAAATTCAGCGAAGCCCTGGCCTACATCTCAGCTTCTTGAAGAGGAACTCCAACTGTCCGATGCAACAGGACTGGCTCTGGTGTCCCGCTTTGGGACAAGCTAGATTACTGAAAGTGAACGGCTTTGTCAGTAGTTTTTGTTTCCTCAGCTTAACTTAGAATTAGCTGTTTCATCCAAGCAGTAGAACCACATACAAGCTCTGTCAAAATCTGTGACACCAAATACAGGATGCTTAGTTTTCATTTGTAGCCAACATTAATATTAATTGTAAATTTGTTTCTTAAGAGAAGAACATTTAAATGCTAAAATAAATAAATAAATGAGCAATGAGCAACAAAACAGCCCAAAATTAGGCTACTGTGTGTCCTGTCCTGAGCTGAGCTGGAAATTCTAATTGACTGTCATCAGTGTGTCCAGGGGCAGCTAAAACTTTAGAAAAACCATCTCTCTAGACTACTTTTCTTTATTTTGAAAGCTTCCATGGTCCATTTTCTAGTTGTCTGTTGAGCAATATATATATTATTTTGTTTTTTAATTCCCTTCTTTTAATCCCCTTTTTTTTTATCCAAAGTAGATCACAATGGAGCATTACTTTGATATTTCAATAAATAATAACAAAGTTGACAATCATAATTATAATAGATACTCAAATAGTGTTTACTCTGTTAAGGAACTCTTCTCAGCACTTTAATAAATTAATTCTCAATCCTCAAAACCGTTAGCCCCTATTGTGATAATAGTTACCCACTGATACACATTTGACAATTAAAAAGAAAAATTAAAGCCATACTTCTGTGGCGTTTGAAAAGGCCACTTTATTTCAGGTAGGTTTTCTTCTCAGCCCATTCTCTCTCAGGTCTGCATACAGGATTTTTTTGTACTGACCTTCCAAAAAGAGCATCACTCATTATGGATCAGTTGTAGCTTTGCAACTACTGTTTTTTCTCCTGGCTATGAAAAAAAAGACTTATAGAAACCCAAAGGGGTTTGGTAGACGAAGGACATTGGAAATAGAAGTGGTAAAGAGTTCTCGGCTTACAGGCTGTGGCGCTGTCGCTAGCTCTCCATCAGAAAGGACAGCGTCCCTCCTGCTACATGGGAAAATAGCCTCCCTTCTAGATGGGGGTGGTGAGGTTGTGGGAGAGCATGTGATATCAACAATAATGCTTATGCTATTATTGGACAACATCGTCCACCATTGTGATTCCCTAGGACCGTGGTCGGCAAACTGCGGCTCGCAAGCCACATGCGGCTCTTTGGCCCCTTGGATGTGGCTCTTCCACAAAATACCACGTGTGGGCGAGCACGTACAGTGCAATTGAAACTTCGTGGTGCATGCGCAGAAGTAAGTTTTCTGCTGTCAAAAGAAATTTCAATCGTTGTACTGTTGATGTTTGGCTCTGTTAACTAATGAGTTGGCCGACCACTGCCCTAGGAGAAAGGAAAACACTGCCTGTGTTTGTTTTTCTATGAGGAACAAAGAAACACTGACATCATACTTTCATCCTGTTTCACAGACAGTGTGGCTGGCATACGCACACATAATTTCAAATTACAGCTGCCACGTTTTTATATTCTTGGTTCTCCTGTTATCCAGGTGGTAGTCAAACTCAAGGCCTGAATAAGAGCAAAGCACTTATGTATTTTAGTCTTGAAAGAATCAGGCCAGTGTACAGGGAATGAGTCGTTCCCATTTTGACCAATGCTAATATTTTATGAAATAACATTTCATGGAATAATGATTTATGTAATAATTATTAACGCCTTAAAAAAAAAAGTGGTTCTTCTTTGTATTATGGAAAGGCATCCTTCCACAGCACTCAAGAGATTTCTTTTCATGTTATTTTATTTTTTAGCACAATTTATGCCCTCTTCTATCTCTACCCTCCCCCATTCCCTGCCATCATCCCACTGTTATCCATGTCCATGAGTTATCTCTCTCCTTCCCTCTCTCTTCCTCCCTCTCTCTCTCCCTCCCTCCCCCTCTCCCTCTCTCTCTCTCTCTCTCTCTCTCTCTCTCTCTCTCTCTCTCTACTTTTTTTGCTCAATCCCTCCATCACCCCAAGCATCCACCCCATACCAGAGCTGTCTATCTGCTCTCTATCTATGAGTCTGTATAGTCCAGTCAGAGAAAGACAAACACCATATGATTTTACTCACAAGTGGAATTTAATGAACAAACTGAACTATTAAAAGACACAAGACATCAAACTAAACTGATACTGTCAATATCTGACTGGCCAATTTCAATAGTTAGGTATGCCAGGAGCAGCGGCTTCCCACAGCTTGACTAACTAGTAGCTTATTAAACTGATAACATATTTTTTTCCTAAAGATAATTTTCAAAACTGTTTTAATAACAGACCCTAGCATCAGATCAAGGATTCGCTGCTGTCAATAAAATGTAAAATCATCTCATATGGTTTCACAAGTTTTTCTTCATAAGCCAGGCATCCCTTTGATGAATTTTAAGACTTTTATGAGTTTTATTAAAACTCAGTAATCAAAGATTGTACCAATATGAGGTGGCTTATAGACTTAGATAGCTGTAAATCTCTCTGGTCAAACAGTGGTATTTCTTTTTCTTTGCCAGTTATATAAGAAACACAAGCCAGAATGTCAAAAATATTAAAAATGAGAAATATTAAAGTTTTCAACTTTTTCTAATTGTCCTTCAATTCACTATGATAAACTGAGGCAGCAGTGTGTGAATATAAAGTAGATTTTTAAAACGTATTTATATGTTAACTGATATTATACAAGGAGAGGAACCTGATGATCTTTCTCCTAATCCAAAAAATAAAAATAAAAAATAAAAAAGGATGAGTTGGGGAAACTTAGCTACAATTAGAGCTTCTTGTGACTGTTTTTGAAGTGGCATCAGCACAGAAAGCAAACCGTGATTAATTTTTCCAAATACTAAACGTTGTATGTCGTGAATTAAGTCAGCTCATTTTAACTACTCTGCTCTGCGTGTCCTATGGTCCAGTTTGAGGTCACATTTTCAGTAGAGAGCCATATGTGCCCCTTGTACCCTGCTGTCACTGCAATGGGTAAACTGCGGACGTAGTCGTAAATAACACAGCCAGGGTGGTGGGCATCTCACTAGAGAACCGCATCCCAGTCTGTGTCTCCAGGACCATACCTTTGATTCCTTGAACTTGGCAGGGGTCAAACCTATACCAAGTTTCACATTTCCTGCCTCTCCACTGAAGGGCAAAAAAAAATAATAATAATCTTGCCCATTTAAGCCGGTTACTCCTAAAATCCAGACCGCATTCACCATCACAAAGCTGTGCGGTGAGAGAGCCTGGGTCGGTTCCCTGGCCCCCAGTTCTCATAGCTCAAGTCACTTTGACAAGCAGGGATGACAAGCACGGGGTGGAAAGGACAGTAAGACTTGAAGCAAAAAGATGATTCAAGTCCAAATCCTGTCACTTAGGTTTGAGAAAACTTGAACACATCTGTCCATTTACCTAAGCCTTAGATTCCTCTGGAAAACAAAATCAGTGTCCTGCTACCCAATACCAAAATGAAATCTCTACGTCAGTGGCTGTCAAGCTCTAGTATGCCTCAGTATCACCTTGAGGGCTTGTTGAAGCTCGGGTGGCTGGGTCCCACTCCCGGGGTATCTGACTCAGCAGGTCTTGGGTGGGGCCTGGGAGTTTGTATTTCTAACAAGGTCCCAGGGGTCACACTTTGAGGACCGTTCCTCCAAAATCCTATACAAATATACATGAATAACATCACTTCAGTATGCCAAAACTGGTTTGGCTCAGTGGATAGAACATCGGTCTGAGGACTGAAAGGTCCCAGGTTCGATTCCGGGCAAGGGCATGTACATTGGTTGCGGGCACATCCCCGGTGGGGGGTGTGCAGGAGGCAGCTGGTCGATGTTTCTCTCTCATCGATGTTTCTGGCTCTCTATCTCCCTTCCTCTCTGTAAAAAATCAATAAAATATATATTTTTAAAAATCACTTCAGTAGTAGATGCCAGGTAGCTATAAACCATTTATTGGAGAAACAAGAATTCTGAAATGAAATAGAACCCATTGCATAAGGCTTGTGTCAGGGCTGAACACCGTGTGCCACACAGGAAGCAGAAACTTTTCAAATCTCTGCAGGTATTACCACACGAAGCATGTATTGTCATGGTGAGATTTTTCTCAGCAAACTGGAAAACGGAAAGGCCTCAGCCACCCAATTCTCTTTAAAACTCCCGAAGTCTGCCTTGCTAGTAGAGACCAATTCCGCTGTGTTCAGACTTGTTCAAACTTCAGTGAAGGTTTGACCAATAACAATCTGGACTTAGTATTTAATAGCAATACTTGGTAAATGGTGTTATCACTTAACACAAAACAAATTGAGGGACATTGAGCTTCAGGCATGGTGGCAGATAGTAACTCCATCCCCTAGCCTCTGGTTCACTGATATTCAATACAAATGGTCTCGAGGCTGCTCTTGGGACAAAATTCAAAAATGTAATTTAAGCTGAAACCGGGTTTGGCTCAGTGGATAGAGCCTGCGGACTGAAAGGTCCCAGGTTCGATTCCGGTTAAGGTCATGTTTCTCTCTCATTGATGTTTCTAACTATCTCTCTCCCTTCCTCTCTGTAAAAAAATTAATAAAATATATTTTTAAAATGTAATTTAAGTCTTTTGCAGAAAGCTTCCCTATTGGGGAACCAGAAAGCTTTCTTGTGCCACAATGCCAGGCCCTCCCTCCAAAAGGGCAGGCGCTCCTTTGTCCAGGCCCTCACCCTAGATATCTCTCCATCTGCCGGTTGATTTTGTACCCTTATAGATCTTTATAACAAATTGGGAATACTGTGAGTCAAGAAAAAATACTTCATTTAAAACTTTCAGCTGAAACCGGTTTGGCTCAGTGGCTAGAGCGTCGGCCTGCAGACTGAAATGTCCCAGGTTCGATTCTGGTCAAGGGCATGTACCTTGGTTGCAGGCACATCCCCAGTAAGTGGTGTGCAAGAGGCAGCTGATTGATGATTCTCTCTCATCGATGTTTCTAACTCTCTATTCCTCTCTCTTCCTCTCTGTAAAAAAATCAATAAAATATATTTTTTTAAAAACTTTCAGGAATTCTGTGAAAATGTATCTCTGTGAAATAAACATATTTACTAAAAGCCAGGAAATAAAGTGCTTTTAAAAACAGAATTATTAGCCGAAACCGGTTTGGCTCAGTGGATAGAGCCTCGGCCCCAGGACTCAAAGGTCCCGGGTTTGATTCTGGTCAAGGGCATGTACCTTGGTTGTGGGCACATCCCCAGTAGGGGGTGTGATGGAGGCAGCTGATCAATGATTCTCTCTCATTGATGTTTCTAACTCTCTATCCCTCTCTCTTCCACTCTGTAAAAAAAATATATATATATATATATATATATATATATATATATATATACACACATATATATTTTTTTAACAGAATTATTATTTGCAGTATTTACACACAGTCTTTCGTGATTCTGGTGAAGTTCCCATTTTTTCAAGTGCCCGTCAAAATGATGTATTTTGCCTCCTAATTGGATCCTGGACGAAGAAGTTCTGTGAAAGTGATCTACTCATAGCTGTGTCCCATGTCTCCACAGAGAAGCCCGGGGGCTTCTTTGCATCAGAAAGAATTGTTCTCCTTTGCTCAGTTTGACCTTGAAATTATTACCTTGCAAAATATATAGGATAAAGCATTTTGTTAGCAGTTATTTTTTTCTACATTAAGACTCTACTGCATCAATAGATTTCTAATGCAGATCTTACTTGTAAAAGCCAAGTGGTCAGGACAGGCTCTCGCCCAGAACCTGCTATCAGCTCCTGAGTCAGCTTTTTTATTCATCTTCTGACTTATTAGAAAAGTGCTATTGGAGGCTTGTGCATAGTAAAATATAAGCCAGCTAGTTTTTAGAGCTAGACAGCCCTCTTTTTGACATCACCAGCTAACATAATGGAAAGTGAAAGTGATGCTATCTCTCACCATGCTGACAATATCGATGCATATACATTTGCCAGAAGAAATGTCTTAAATTAAGAGCTGAATTAATGAAGGCCTTTTCCAACAAACTCTTCAATAACTCCCCCAAAGGTTTTCTAATAAACAGACACAGAGATGAGTTCTCATTTTCCTGTGTTTAATGTTTTGCTGGAAAATTGGTATTGACCATTAACCATGGTCAATAGCCTTCAGAACTAGTTTTTCCATGGGGAGGGAGATGGGGAAGCTGTGAATTATCTGTGAACATAGGGAATTTTTAAATTCTCATTTCCAAAATCCACTCCCTTCTATGAAGTATGATTATAGTTAGTGTTACATGTAGTCTGTAATAACAATTAAGATTATAAATTACTGGTAGCTATCATACTGATTTCTGGAACCTAACATGCACTCATGCTTATTATAAAATATTTACCTTTTATTGCTCAAATATAGACATTATTTAAAATGCCAGCAAAAAAGTGTATGTTGTGATTTCAATTGTATACAATATGAGCATTCCATTCAACTTATCTCTAACATGGGCCAAACAGGCAACTTGTAACTCTGGTGTAGGCTCAAATAAATGATTTGATAATTTTAAATGGCCTAATGTGATGTGACAAGTATAATCTATCTTAGGGAATGTGTAAAAAGTTTTCTCAGGACAAAGGGATAAAGAATTGAGGCTGATGAATAACAGACTCAGTGCAATAAAGAGCAGGGAGCTCCATGTCCTTCATGTCCCTATGGGTGAGAAAAGACAAGTTCACTGGACTTCTTCCATCCTATTGTCTCAGGATCTGAAAGAAAGATGCTCAAATGAGATCAACTTTTTACTTAAGAACAGGCAGCCTATTAAGGACAGATGTTCCCTACACTCTCTTACTATGTCCTAAACTTTGAGTTCTTTTGCATGTATGTTAGGGGGTAGAGTGTGGGGGCTAACAGTGATGCCATGTCATGCTAATGTCCATGAAAAAACAAAATGTAAGATGGTTTAGGTTTTCTTCTCACATTAAGGATATAAATGACTTTAAATCCCATTCTCCCTTTATTAATAGTGAAGTCATTCTCAATAAAAAATGTTTCCATTTTTTTATTCTTTTCTAAAAATATGGGAGCAACTATAAGTCCATAAAGAACATAAAAAAAAAACACACTAAAAACAGTAGGATACAGGCCTCTATAGCACATTATTGGATATCAGTCTTACAACCAAACCCTCAAAGCTCTTGGACAGTTAATCTTGAATTTATCTGAATTTAATTTTTCAACCAATACATCCCACTGAACATTATTCTATTATGCACTAAAGCCAAAATAACCCACAAATATCATATATGTGGATTATATAAAATATATATTTATAAACAATTATATTTAATTTACAAATAAAGCCACACACACACACACACACACACACACACACTGTTTTTCAATGCACAATAAGAGGAGGTTCTGTCTGCACTCATTTGTTTTATTGGCTTAACTAATAATTATTGAAGATCTGGTTATGTCAGGCACTAAATACTAGATAAAGATAAATTAGAACATATTGCCAGACTTAGTAAACCTCATACATTAATAAAACATAAAAATGCATATAGGAAATAAAATTTACTTTAAATTTGTTTTTAAAAAGAGACAGAGTTATAACAGATAATTACAATATAGTGTGAAAAGGGCTAAATTGGTATGCTTTGGTTGTGGTTTGGGTCGGGTTGCATTTTGCTAAGACATTAAACAAGAAGTAGGTCAGTTGAGTTCCGCTAAAAGCCCTGTGTCTGGGTCCTTTTCCTCTGTGTCCTAGAGTTCCTCATAACTCATCAACTTGTCACACCCTCCTTGTCTACCTCACATCCCACACACTCCGAGTGCTAAATATGAAAGTCTCTTGGAGCTTAACACAGCTGATCTGCAAACTCCCATCCCTGGCAGCAGCTCCTTGCTATTATCAGGTGATTGCAGAACTGTCCCCGCCACCAGCACGCCCACCTGAGCAGGCGGTTCTGCTGCTCCGCTGGGCACAGCAAAGCCGAGAGAAATATCTGAAGTGGGTCGCAACGTGAGAATGGCATTAGGAGTCCGGGAAGCAAGAGGACAAAAGTGTTGGCATGAATTTCACGTCTGAGCAGTTTCCCTCTAAATACCAACTCAACACGCATTCAGTGAGTACCTCTTAGAGAGCTCCAGGCTGTGCTGGTTCAGAAAGGAATGTGAGGACCTGCTGTAAGGATCACATAATCTAACCATTTATATTAGAACAAAGAAACAGATTAAGACATCCTGTATTTGTAACAGAATAGTTACCGGCAAATTTGACTACCGAATATATTCCTCTCAAAATGTGCTACCTCATTAGCTACCTACTAATTTAAACTATTGAAGGTGTGTTTTGTTGTTGTTGTTGTTTTAAGTATTACATATGTCTCCTCCCACCCCACCCCCATTGACCTCTCCCTGGTCGTTCCCACCCCCATCCCCTGAGCACATGCCCTCACCCCGCTACTGTCTGTGTCCATGGGTTATGCTGATATGCATGCATACAAGTCCGTTGGTTGATATTTTCAACTCCCAAAAATCAACTACCAATTTAATTACCAATCGTTTTAACAGTGGGTGGGGTGGAGATGCGCCCTAATTAGCTGGGTTAAAACTTTCTTTCTGAAGGGAAGTCAGTCATGTGTGGACCATCAACAGGCTATCCTCTGGTACATAGCACAGCCTGAAGGAAGCGCTCCCGCCCCTCCGTGCGGAATTCTCCCTGCTGACCGTGAGCTCCAACTTCGTTCTCTCTCTTTCTCCCACAATCCCTCTGTCCCCTGGTGCCTTGAATCTATAGCTCCACTTCCCAAAATAGCTCCTTTTTCCTCTAGACTTCATGTAGCTACAACTTCTAATACATTTAGGTGGCCTTATAGCATTCAGCAGTGGTTCCCCAACCATTACCCGGCATTGGTTTTAAATTGGAGGTTAATACATTAGGAACTGAGTACGTTTGAGATTCTGCCTAGGATGGGTTCTGATCGGTACTCCTTACAGAAAGCAGTCGCAAATCCCCATCATGCCCATGCCCTAATTGTCATGAGTGTACATCCAGGGCTTTTTTATTTCGCACGGTGGGCAAGCAAGTTGGCTTAATCTCTTGGCATTTGTGATTTATTTCTTAGGCTACTGAACTTCCATGAGGCATTATTTCTAAAGCGCCAGTGTTGGTCTCTGGTTTGGGCCTTTGGGAATGTCTCCTCACCAGACAGTGAGATGAATTTTCTACCATGATGGATCAGAGAAAAGTAACATTCCCCCCCCCCCCCGACCTTCCCCCCAAAAAAACCCGACTGTAAACACAGGCCTGCCCCTCCGTGACCCCGGCCGCTGCCAGGTGCACACGAGCACGGAGCATGGGAACGCTCTGCTCTGAGCCTCACCTGCCAGCTCCGTCCGGCTGCAGGGGCAGCCCCGGGCAGGCAGTAAATCTGTCAGCGGGGCCTCGCACCACATGGCACAGGGCTCCTATCGAGCTTTTAAGACAAGCCACTGAACAATTTTTTTTTCTCCCTTTCGATTGACATAAACGCCACACTCAGGGGGGGGGGAGAAAAAAAAAGACTGATACCAACATCTTTGCTCGAGTTGCTTTTTCTCCTGAAATATTTTATCAATAGAGCCCGATAAGAACACATTTCAAAGAATCGTCTAAATGTATCCATACTTGAGAAATCAAGGACACTCATTTTTGTTTTGGTTTGCCCGTAAATACTGCCTCGTGCCTGAGGAGCCGAAGATAAACGGCGTGATACGCTGAGAGGGGTCGGAGACTGCGCTGAAGCTCCATCAACTTCAAGTGGGAGACCTGGGTTGATCCACCTTCAACTTGGATGCTGCAGTTTCAGCTTCTCTGGCGGCCATTAGTTCCAGTTCAGTGCTATCGTCAGTGATGGATTGAAACAGAAAGTCACAAAGTAATCTGAGAGGGAAAGAGGGGGAAAAAGGGGGGGGGGGGGGGGGGGCAAGACTGCATTCTAAATAGTGCAGCCATTTGGAAAAGATGACTTTAACATAGGAATCCCCAAACCTCTCAACTAATAACATAACTTTCCCCAAAGTGAGCTGATTTGTAGTATTTCAGACATGCAGCTCATATTTAAAATAAGTGTAGTGATTTGTTTTCTCAATATAAACATATATTTTTAAAAATTGCTCCCATGCTAAATCAAAAGTTTGGAGTCAAACCCAGGGTCAAGCTCTGTCTTGGTCACTTGTACGTAGGTTTATGAGGATTAAATGAGACAGTATATAAAAATATCTGGAATACGACATGTGGTCGGGAGGGGGGGGGGGGGGGGGAATGTATATTAGTTTTTACTTCCTCACCAGGCATTAAGTATTAGAATTTAAAAACATTTCTTTTTATACATGATCAATGTACATGTGTTGTTTTAAATTCCCTAATAACCATGGTATGACCTTTTTTAAAAAATTATTTTAGTACTGTTTCTTTTAATTATTTAAATTCATTTATTGTTATGAGCTGATGTTATTTCATTTCATACGCTTAAATCAAGTGTGGTGAACAAGGGAACTTTAAGATCCTCCCAAGATTCCTGCTTCCTGGTGTGCATACCCTGTAAAACCCCCTCAGGGTAGTCAGACTCTATTAATAGGATGAAATGATCGCTACCTTCACTAGGTTATATCTTACGAGCAAGGCTATAGAATAGACATCCCTGGAGTGTTACATTAGGCAAGACTCTGTCTTGGCAGATTGAGAGAAGGAGATGCTGCTGCTATTCTTGAGCTGGAAGGAGTAGCCACCGTGTTGGGAAAGGGCTTTGGGAAAGGGGATTGCTGTGGCCCTCGTAGGAGCTGAGACCAGCCTTCTGCTGACGTAATAAAATGGAAACCTCAACCTACAACTCTAAGGAACTGGATTCTAGCAACAACCGCATGGTCTTGGAAAAGCACCTCAACCTTCGGGGGAGAATACAGTCTGGCCAAAACGCTGTTTGCAGAGCCTTGTAAGACCCTGAGCAGAGGACCCAGGCTCCTAACCCGATTCCTTACCCACAGAAAGGGTGAGATAATGTATGTGTGTTTGCTTAAGTACTGAACTTGAAATAACTTGTTACACAGCACAAGAAACCAATTCAAGATGCAAATTACATTTCATAAGTGATTAACATAAGTCTTTTAAGGAGAGAGTAAAGTATGAATATCTGGCTCCTTAAACCCTAACATGTTAGGGAAGGCATGCCAGCTCCTATCTATTAGAAATCATTATCGTTGGCAGTAAGACAGGGGCCTATTTTTAAAAAGCAGATTACTAATGGTATTTAGGAGTAGCAGTGACAACAACTCACATTTATTGGTCATGTTTTGTGTGCAGGCACTTGAAATGCTATAGGTAATCCATTTTAACATGGCAGTTACTTAAGAATCAGAAAGAAGTGATTCTACCACTTAGCTATGGAAAATTGAATAAGTATTTAACTCAGTTTATTTTTTTTTAAACTTTATTCTTTTAGGGCTGCTATAAACATTGCAAATATAATATACTAGAGGCCCAGTGCATGGATTCATGTACCAATGGGGTCCTTCAGCCTGGCCTGTGGGGATTGGACTAAAACTGGCAGTCCTATATCCTCCCAAGGGGTCCCAGATTGCAAAAGGGCTCAGGCCAAGCCGAGGAACCCCACCAGTGCACAAATGCATGTACCAGGCCTCTAGTATGCATATAAGATTTTAGTTAATCTCTTCCCACCCTCACCTCTCTCTCCTTTCCTTTGAGATTCATCATTCTGTTCCACGTTTCCATTCCTGTGGTTTCTGCTCCTATGCTGAACATCTGCCCCCTGGTGGTCAGTGTGCATTATAGCTACCAGTCAGTCAGCTGGTCATCTGGTCGCTTAGGCTTTTATATATATAGATATGGGTGTATTAGTCAGGGTAAGTTCAGTGTCTTACAAGACAAGGTGTTCACTTGGCTTCGTTTTGCATGGTTCTTCAGAATCCTGATTCCTTTTTCTTTCATCAATTCACTATCCACTGGCTACTCTGCATTTAAATAGCAAAAATATTGAGAGTGAGGAAAATCTTGCAGTGTATTTGTGTCTAAGCCTGTAAATGGAGTCCAACACTTCCATGAATGTTTAACTGGCAAGAACTTGATACTATGGTTCCAATCTTTCTGCAAGGGAAGCTGCTAAACATAGCGCTGTTTGCCCAACAAAGGATGAGATTGGAGAACTTCTAACCTGTCTTTGCCACAACTGTGACCTAGGAGAAAGTTGTTGTCTCTTAAGGAATATCTCCAAGAGTATAGTGAGAGTGAGAGTGAGGAAACAAACCACCTCACCTCTTCTTTGACCATTGGATGGCTCCTGGTGTCAGCTATTTCTCTCTTTGTAGGACAGATTCATTTGCTCTCAGGGATACTCAATTGCTCTCTGGGCTGTTTAAAACCACACAACACAACAAACACTTGTGCATTTTCCTGGAATGGTTTGATTGGCTGGGGAGTGAGGTCAGGTTGAAGATGAGTTAAGTGATTTAACTTGTACATAATTTAAAATTTATAAAATAAACTTGTGTAACATGTGGAGTAAAATACAAAATTCACATGAACTTCTAAATGGGAAAATCCGAAATGTCTTTGAAATTTCATGTAAGAAGGGGAAGGACTATTGTGCTGAGAATGTGAATGTGTTCATATTGCTTTAGGATTATTTTGGGGAAAAGGTATCAGAAACACTGGATCATTTAAGGTGAACATATTACTTTCATTGTCTTTAATTATTTAACTGAATCTTTCCACGTTTTTGTGTCAAATATTTTGTTATATGTATATATCATTATTAAATATTAACATAATCTGAACATTACACACCAGCTACATGAAAACTTACACTTAATTAAACACTAAATGCTTTCCCACACCTTCAGTATAAATATACCAACATTCCTTCAGCTAAAAATGGTTATCACCCAAATGGCACTATGTCTGTGTTGCCATCCAACTGTTAAGAGCAGTTCTCTCTAGCAAGTGTTCAAAGATAGGCAGGTGGAGAGGTGTTGTAAGACAAAGTATAGCCAACCCAAGTAACTCCTTCAAATTTGTGTCTGTCAACATTTCAGAAGAGGTGACTTGCTGTTGACTGGATTACTAGACCTAAGACATGTGTTTATTTGAATTTATGACCAAGTTTAACTCTTTCACTTCACATTTTAATATGTAATATTATTTTACTAGATACCAAATGCATGGCCATGGTATCTAATTAAACAATCTAATATGCACAAAGAAAGAGTTAATAATTTCACTCCTGCTCAATCTAGCACTCACCTGGAAAAACATGTTTCTCCTAGATGACACAAATACATATATAAGTACTTAGAATTTTTAAATGTTTCTTTTTACAAAAATGGAATTGTACCAAACACATTGCACTTCTCACTTCATATATTATGAAAACTATCCCAGTTAATAAATGTGGATCTCATTCATTTTAAATCATAGAATATTCCCTAATATTATTTTTTAATATATTTTATTGATTTTTTACAGAGAGGAAGAGAGAGGGATAGAGAGTTAGAAACATCGATGAGAGAGAGTCATCGACAGGCTGCCTCTACTGGAGGTGTGCCCTTGACCGGAATCGAACCCAGGACCCTTGAGTCTGCAGGCTGAAGCTCTATCCACTGAGCCAAACCAGTTTTGGCTCCCTAATATTATTTATAATAATAAAAGTATAATATGCTAATTAGACCAGATGTCCTTCTGGACTACCTTCTGGCTAAAGCCAGGGCTGTGAGAGAAGAGCTGATCCCAGGAGCCAGAGGGAAGCTGATGCCAGCAGCCAGGGAAAAGGAGGCCTCCTCTCGCATGAATTTTGTGCATAGGGCCTCTAGTACACCATAATTGATTCAACGTGGACACTAGTGGGCTTCTTTGCTTATATTTGTGTTTGTAAACCATTACAAAAAAATCTGAAATATAGATATCTTTTTATAATGGAGCTTTTATTTTTTAATAAACAACTGGATTTTCAAAGAACCAGTAAATGCATTTATTTTATTTTTTAGTTGATATATAATATTACATTCGTTTCAGGCTTAAAACATAGTGATTAGACATTTATATAATTTACAAAGTGATCACTTCAATAAATATGGTACCCATCTGACATCATATACAATTATTACAATGTTATTGACTATATCCCTTATGCTGTCATCACAACTCCATACCCATCTTGCAACCATTATTTGGTTATCTGTGTCTCAGTGAATCGCCACCACAGTGAGCAATTTTCAGCTTGCCAGCTCCAGACTGTGGTCCCTTAGCAAAACATTTCACCTTGCAATGGGCCACAGGAGCTCTGACTCTCACCTTGGGGATTTGGAAGAGGCTTTTCCACATTTATTCCTTCCCTGGGTACTCTGCCTTAGCCCTGGAGGTCGTCACTACTCCCCTATATTCTATTCTTCTGCTCTTTCCAGTTCTATCTATACGTTAGTAGTTAATCCTCCTAGTTAATTAATATTAAATTTTGCCCACTCAAATTACTAGCATATTTCCTGTCTCTTGGTTGACACAGCATATCCCTGACTAACTGCTGAAAAAAGAGCTTTTTGCCCTCTTACTGGTTATAAGAGTATAAAACTAATTGTTTTTAGCCTTTAAAACTTGGGGCTTGCTAGTTATAGCAATCAAACTACCTGAGCAAACAGTCAAATTACAGAAGTATAGTAGTAGTTAATACCTGGTAAATCAAGTGCTCTAGAATCATTTTTTCAAATTGACATAGCTATTCTCAAGAAATAATATTTTCATATAAAATTTGACTTATCTCATTCTAGTAAATGAAAATTCCACTCCACTAGAATTCTGATTGAACTTATATATTTATGAAATTTAATACTTTTATAATATTAACTTTTTATCTTGGGAAACAGATTATAGCTCAATATTTGTTCAGCTTTACATAATGTCCTTCAATAAATGTTTTATATTTTTTCATGTAGGAAATGCCTTACTTGTTAAATTTATTTTACCACTATTTTACATTTTCTTAATTTTAATAATTTTTTTAAAAAATCCTTTGGATTTTTGTCATCTGAAATAGATCTAAATCTAATATTTCCATTGATTCACTTCTTATTACGTTAACTGAAGCCTCTAAAAATGTTTGCATAGGCATGAAAGTAGATATCACAGAGTTTTGTGTGTGACTTTTATGGATATAACCTAATATCATACAATTTATTTTGTCATTTACTGTTACATTAACTTGTCCTCTTCCTTTTACTTAGAATTTTAGGTAAGAAATAATTGCTGGGTTTTAGAAACAGTAAGCCCCATTAGCCACAGCTTCCTTTAATGGAATCTAAGGCATATTCCCAACCTTGAATTGTTTACATAAGACTTGATTGGCGGAAGAACCTACAGAGCTCCGAGTGTTCACTGCTCCATTGCCTCAGAACTACCAACACAACTACAGGAGACTCAGAACTCCACATTGTCCCAATGAGACCAATACTTCCCTACCCCATAAAACTCCCTGTGTCACCAATGCAAATTGTTTAAGAAACCATCCCCCAAAGATGGTTTCTTAAATTATAATAGAATTGGAGATAACTACCTCTTCCTGAAAGACCTTTAAGACTAATGCCATCATGATCTAGATCCCTGGTTAGTCCATGCTCATCACTGAAATCCCAAGCCACTCCACACTCTTTATTTTTTTAAAATATATTTTATTGATTTTTTTACAGAGAGGAAGAGAGAGGGATAGAGAGTTAGAAACATAGATAAGAGAGAATCATCAATCAGCTGCCTCCTGCACATCCCCTATTGGGGATGTGCCCACAACCAAGGTACGTGCCCTTGACCGGAATCGAACCCGGGACCCTTCAGTCCACAGGCCGATGCTCTATCCATTGAGCCAAACCGGTTTTGGCAACTCCACACTCTTTACACAGTCTTCATTCCCAGGCTCTGAGCCCCCTTACACCTGTATAGACCCCCTAATCTGATCAAGCCCTTCCTAGTCCTAGCTGATTCTTCCTCTAGGTCTCAGCTGAGGTGCTGGTGGCTTTTGATGAAGGGGCCAGAGATGTTAAAAGTCCCGCCATTCATGGACAATTTCTGTACTATAAGAATTTCCTCATGTGAATAGCCAATAGTTTATTTGTAGAGAAACAGTAAATTTTCATAAGTATCCCCTAAAACTCCTATCTTTCATCAGCAACAACTTCTCTATCCTCAACCTAATCTCTGACTCTTCATTTAAACTACTTGCTCTAAGAGAAACTCGGCTAGTCTGAAGTAGAAGCTGCCATAGCTCCTAAACCCAAGCCCCTTAGCTTAAACCTCACCCACATATCAGTCATCCTATGCTGCCATCATCAAAATCCATGACCTGTAAACTTCAATGGAAAGAAAAGGTATATTAATTTGCAAAAGAAAGTCTACCTACACATATGGTCACCTCTCAGGTTGTGGGATTTGAGAAACTCTTATCTTATTACATAGAATTTTGCACTGTTAGTGTAACCAGGCAGCAAGCCTTATTTGAAGAGCTTTCCACCCTTCTCCCACATCTAGCTTATTTAAAACTTTCTAATTTCTCTCTGAGCCCATGTTGTCATCTTCCTAGTGCAACTGAGCATGACATGTGTCTCCTGAGAGAGCTTTCATGTGCTGTTCTGTGCTGTTGTCACTATCTCTTGCTATTAAATTGCTTCAGCCAGTGAGACCTACTTCCTGGGGAAAGTTTCTCTCACATACTCTTTTTTTGTCCAGCTGGAAAATAACCATTCAGTGGAATGCTTATTTGAAGCTTCTACTGATGCCTCTGAAGTTCATGACCCCTAGTGCCTAGTGTGAAGCAAAATATTCCCCATTTGGCCCTAAGAAGAGTCTCAAATAAGCATTATCCTCTCCTGATCTCCAGTTCTAGTGTTTCTCCACATGCTGCACATGTCATTGCCAGGACCCCACCATCAGGTGCTCTGGTTAAACTGGTATGAGATGAGGCCCAGACCTCCTTATCTATTCATTCCCTCAGCGATTCCAATGTGCAACCACCACTGAAAACCACTGCACTTTTATGTTAAGTTTGTGTTGTGTTATGTTATGTTATGTTATGTTATGTTATGTTATGTTATGTTATGTTGTTATGTTATGTTATGTTATTATGCTGTTATGTTTATGTTATGTTAAGTTTGTATTATGTTATGTTATGTTGTGTTATGTTAAGTTTAACACTTTTATGTTAAGTTTGTAACAGTTCCATCTTCTTCACTAAGAGTTTTTCTAGTTCTTTCGTAAGTGAAACCAGTTCTGTTTGTTGATTTTTGAGAGCATTCTCTCCTACTTCCATTTGCATTCTGGTGAATATGTTGTTGTTGTTTTTCTAATATAATACTTTAGATTTCATCTTGTGGACACTCATCTTCTGAAAGTTATGTAATCAGTGAGGTCTCTGCATTATGTCATGTAATTTTTATCCATCATCACTTTGGGGTCAGATAATTCCACTCAGGCATATTCTCCCATCCAACCAAGGTCTAACTAAACTCAAACTATTCTTATCCTAACAGGCTGCTGGCAGATAAAACTTGTCATTGCCATGCCTTCACAATTTTCAGGCATGTTTCACAGGGTACAGCCAATACCTGCATAGTCACCTGCTGTAACTATTTTCTTGAAACTTGCCTGTATATTCTTTGAGAATTTTACATTGATCCTTCTAGTTACCTTCTCCCAAATCTATAGCCATATAATATAGCAATCTCTCTAGTTTAACATACACCTACTTTTATGTGGAACACAGAGTCTAAAGCACGTGTGCAAATTTAAGAGGCCACCTTACATTAGTCATACCAGTCTGCTCTTCATGACATTAACCCTATTCTTCTGTTGATATTCTCTGGGACAAAATCATACTTTCTCATCAGTAACAACTCAAATCTACATAAAAGACATGACTTTTCAAGGCCTCTCATTTAGAGAACATAATTTTTATCCTTCTTTTTCACTTTATACTAGATTTTAATATCCAATTTTCCCTTCTTTTCTATCTCTTCCATCTTTGAGAATCACAACTTTATCTTATGAAAACCTGTATTCTTTTAACTTAGTCATTTTTATTTTCATATGTTTTTTTATGATACATTTTCTCTCTCTGCTCTTCTTATGAGAGTAAGATTAAAATATGTTTTTCAAATCACTTCAGTTTATTTTTAATAACCTTACCAAACCTGATTCCTAAAAACAGAAATCAATAGATGCAATACACTACATAAACAAAATAAAGAATTAAAATGATATGACCATATCAATAGATGCAGAAAAAGCATTTGACAAAATACAACGTCCATTAATGATGAAAGCTCTCAGCAAAGTGAGAATAGAGGGGACATTTCTCAACATAAAGTCCATATATGACAAACCCACAGCTAACATCATACATAACAAGGTGAAGCTAAAAGCATCTTCCTTAGGAATGGGAGCAGGACAGTGATGTCCACTTTCACTACTTTTATTCTGCATAGCATTGGAAGTCCTAGCTACAGCAGTCAGACAAGAAAAAGAAAAGAAATAAAAGGCATCCAAATTGGAAACAAAGAAGTAAAACTGTCATCATTTGCAGATAAAATGATACTATAGAGAATCCTAAATATTTCACATACAACAACCCCATTAGAACTAATAAATGAATTTAGTAACATAGCAGGATACAAAATTAATATTTGGGAATCAGCTGAATTTTTAAACACCAATAATAAACCAGCAGAGAGAAAAAATTAGAGCAATTTGATTTATAATTGCACCAAAAAATAAAATACCTAGGAATACATTTAACCAAAAAGGTAAAAGACCAGTACTTGGAAAATTATAAGACACTGAAGGAAGAAATGGAAAAAAATACAAATAAATGGAAGCATATACTCTATTCATGGATACATAGAATGAGCATTGTTAAAATGTCCATACTAACCAAAGCAATCTAGAGATTTAATACAATCTCTATCAAAAACCAATAGGATTTTTCACATAACTAGAACAAATAATTCTAAAATTTATAGGAAACCACAAAGACCCTTAATAGTTATAGCAATCTTGAGAAAGAATAACAAACTTAGAGGTATCATGCTATTTGATATAAAATTATACTAAAAGGCTACAGTAATCATAGAAGCATAGTACTAGCATGAAAAAAAAAGATATATTGATAAATTTAACAGAATAGAGAGCCCAGAAATAAACCCACACCTATATGATCAATTAATCTCTGACAAAAGAGGCAAAAATATACAATGGGGTAAAGAGAATCTATTGAATAAATCATGTTGAGAAAACTGGACAGATACCTGCAAAGGAAAATAAAATAAAACTAGACCACCTTCTTACATCTTAAGTTTACATAAAAACTATAGGCCCAGTGTATGAAATCCGTTCAAGGGGGGGGTGGGGTGTCCCTCAGCCCAGCCTACACCCTTTCCAATCTGGGACCCTCAAGGGATGTCCGAATAAACAGGAAGTCAGACATCCCTCTCACAATCCAAGACGGCTGACTCCCAACTGCTCATCTGCCTGCCTGCCTGATTGCCCCTAATCGCTTCTGCCTGCCATCCTGATCACCCCCTAACCACTCCCCTGCCAGCTTGATCAATGCCCAACTTCTCCCCTGCTGACCCCATTACCCCTAATTGCCCTCCCCTGTCATCCTGGTCACCCCTAACTACCCTCCCTGCCAGCCTGGTCACCCCTGTCTTCCCATGCTGGCCCAGTCACCCGCAACTGCCCTCCCTTAGCAGCCTGGTCGCTCCTAACTGCCTTCCCCTGCCAACTTGGTCTCTCCCAACTGCCCTCCTTTGCTGGCCCAGTCACCCCTAACTGCCCTCCCTTGTAGGCCTGATTGCCCCCAACTGCTCTCCCCTGACAGCCATCTTGTGGCAGCCATGTTGTGTCCACATGGTGACAGCCATCTTTGACCACATGAGGGCAGCCATCATATGTGTTGGAGTGATGGTCAATTTGCATATTACACTTTATTATATAGGATAAACTCAAAATGAATTAAACACCTAAATGTAAGACCCAAAACCATAAAACTCCTAGAAGAAAACATAGGCAATAAACTCTAAAATTGCCTTTAGCAATATTTTTTTTTTATATATCTCCATGGACAAGGAACTACTTCAAATTAAAAGATTTTTGCATAGCAAAGGAAACCATCAACAAAACAAAATGACAACATATTGAATAAGAGATTTTCACTAATTTATAAAGAACTCATACAACTTAACACCAAAAAAAAAATCTAATTAAAATATGGACAGAGGACCTGAAAAGAGATTTCTCCAAAGAAGACATACAGATGGCCAATAGGCAAATGAAAAGATGATCAATGTCACTAATCATTAAAGAAATGCAAATCAAAAACACAATGAGATAACACCTCACACCTGTCAGAATGTCTATTATCAATAAATCAACAAGCAGGTGTTGGCAAGGATGTGGAGTAAAGGTAACCTTGTACATTATTGGTGGGACTGCCAATTGCTGCAGCCACTATGTAAAACAGTAAGGAGCTTCCTCAAAAAATTTAAAAATGGAAAAACTACCTATGACCCATCAATTCCACTTCTGAGTACTCATGCAAAAAAAATCTAAAACACTCATTCTAAAAGATATATGGTCATTGTAGAATTATTTACAATGGCAAAGATATGGAAGCACCCTAAGTGTCCATCAATAGTTGACCAGATAAAGAAGAGGTGGTACATATATACGGTGGAATATTACTTGGCCATAGAAAAAATTAAAATCTTAGCATTTGCAACAACATAGATGGACTTAGAGGATATTATACTAAGTGAAATAGATCAAACAGAGAAGGACAAATACCATATGATTTCACTTATATGTGAAATCTAAAGAAAAAAATTAATGAAAAAAATCAAAATAAAAACAGACTCATAGAAAACTAATGGCTGCCAGATAAAAGGGGTTTGGGAGGATGGGTGAAAGAAGTGAAGGGATTAAGAAGTACAAATTGGTAGTTAAACAATAGTCACAGGGATTAAAGTACAGTCTAGGGAATATATAGTCAATAATATTGTAATAACTATCAATATGTATGGTGCGAGGTGGGAACTAGGCTTATCAGAGGGATCACTTCGTAAATTATATAAATGTCTAACCACCATTCTGCACACCTGAAACTAATATATAATAATATTAAATGTCAACTATATTGGGAAAATAAAAAATAAAAATAAAAACAGCAGATATACAGAACTGTTCTAATTTTAGAAAGTCACTGGCTTCCCACTATATGAGGAAGTTTCTCAAATTACTCAATGTCTTGTTTTACATATTTTTACTTTGAGAAGCTCTTGAGGTACTAGAAGAGGATAATTAACACCTTCCTGCAGAGATTAGAACAGAATCATCCAGGGAATCAATCAGAAACAGGAACAATGAGTATTCATTGAAACGTGAACTGAAGAATCTGCCTGTCAATGTGATGCCAGCTCAGCTGCCCACATGGTCTTTGAAATAGAAAGTTTTTTTTAAAAGCACGTTTGTCACAGCCAAGTAAATAAAAACTTGAAAACAGTATTTTCATTAAAAAAAAAAAAAAAAAAAAAAAAGCAGTGTCCCACCAGCACAATTTCCCCTATCCCTTTTGTCATTTTGAAAGTCAGGATGCAGAGATATGCAGAAACACACAATGGCAAATATTTGTGTGTGGTATTATAGTAAGGATTTGTGTTTCCATGTGTCATTCTCTACCAACGCCCAGATAGTCTTAAAGACCCCTAAAACTGAACCAAAATTACAAGGTGTCAAGTTAGTGCCCCATAAAGGTTATCTTACAGTTAGGTTCCTGGACATGATAAATCCAAGGTTCCAGGGCCCCACTAGGTGCCCTGTCATTCCTGGCAGGTAGATGAAGGGACAAGTATACAATAGGCCAGGAGGCTCTTTGGAGTTCTTTCTGTCAAAAATCACTCAGACATGATGTTTATTTGCAGTAGCCTTTTTGTCTGGACTAAGGGAAGATGGATGAACTAAAACCTACTTGGACTTGTCATTAATGGCCCATATCAATCACTGCAAAAAGTCACTGCATTACCTCAAAAAGAGGATTGAAACAAAGCATTTTGGTAAAATGAGAAATGACAACTTTAGTGATGCTTTTTTTAATCATAAATAATTTGTTAAAGCATTCCATTGGTGATTGGAAGATAAGTGATTTGTTTTTGTTAGGGTGTCAGCATTGACTCAACTTTACAAAAAAAGCTGGAGAAATTTTTAACCCTTCAGAAAGAAAGTACATAAGCAAATATATTCTATCTTAGATGATAATACAAGAAATCAACAAACAGAATGTTTACACCAAATTTCCCTCACTAATACCTTTCAAAGCATGGGATTAATGCCTTTGTGGACTGTACTGATCATGCAGAAATTCAAGTAGACCATGAAGTTATGGCAGAATGGGGCTATGGGAGGTTCCTCAGAGAGCATATTTATGATTCAGAACTGCCTTCGCTCAAAACTGTCTTTCATTTATACTTTTTAGTATACACACTGGAAAGTGAGCAAATGAAGCTTCATGAATATAGAATTAGTAGATAGCATCTCTGTATTGGTTTTGTGGTCTTGGGAGCCTCAAAGACCATGACCCAAGTAATGGCTCAAATACTATCATACTCACACACCGCCACCCCTTGCTAGATAGAGTTATTTGTAAGGGATGTAGGTCAAAGATAGTGATCAATCATTTACCTTTGGGAAAACTCTAATTCTCAGAATATAAAGATGTTCCTCTTCTCTGGAATTTGTCCACTTTCAACAATGTAGGTGATCAGACAAGGAATACTTTACTGGAGTAACTGTTTTTCTAGAATTTTGACTCCAATATATAATAGTCCAGGAAACTGAAATAACTTGCAAATAAGATTGCAATATGTCTAATACTAGAAATTGAGAAATGCCTTGTTTCAGTTTAGAAGAAGAAAAAGAAGAAGAAGAAGAAGAAGAAGAAGAAGAAGAAGAAGAAGAAGAAGAAGAAGAAGAAGAAGGAGGAGGAGGAGAAGGAGAAGAAGAAGGAGAAGAAAAAGAAGAAGAATAGAGAAAATATGAATTTAAGACTGGCAGGCTTTGTGTTGATAGTGGGCAGGTGTATTGCCCCGCAGTGGTGGTTTATAAGCATCATGAAGGAAGTGGCCACTAGCAGCCTAGTGGGCTCAGTAAGAGGAAGTCGTGTTGTTCTCCCTTTTTGTTTACATGGTTACAAGACCTATTTATTTCTTAGGGAAAAATATCCCACCAAAAACCAATGGCTAATGCTAATTAAAGAAGTAAAGAAAGCTAAAGGTGATGGTTCTTTGCCAGAAAGTAGAGTTTGGAATTAGCAAGAGTAAAAAGATGAACTTGAGGGCAGTTCAAATACAGGACATAAACAAGTCTACTATGTGCTCTAAAAAGGTACAAGGAGCTGAAACTAGTTTAGCTCAGTGGGTAGAGTGTCAGTCAGCCTGCAGACTCAAGGGTCCCAGGTTCGGTTCCAGTCAAAAGCATGTACCTTGATTGGGTAGCATAGTTTTAAAATAAACTACAAAATATAATAGTATCCACCTGTTTTAGAATTTCCTGTTTATTGTTTTCTCTGGAGTAACAAGTAAAATTAGGCACAAAATAGTTGTCATGGAGAACATTGAAAGGCATAAAAATTTGCTTTTAAATTCATATTAAAATTAACAGATTAGTCATTTTAAATAATAAAGTTTGTTTTTAGAAACTGGTTATGAATTTTTTTAATTAAATTGTCTTGTTATATTAACATCGCTTTGCCACAAGCCATTAATAGCTGAAAATATTATAAATTCTTAAAATTTATGTAAACTGAAAATTGCTTCCCACTGACAAATATATATAATATGCTGACATATATAATAAAGATTTTACTTCAACTTTCATGTGAAATGGCAGTGGGTTGGCAGCCCCATGAATTTGACTTCTCACAACTTCCCATTTAAACTGTATTCATACTGACAGAAATTATATTATTGGATATTTGGAGGAATTGCTGTAATCATATTGATCTAACTGGATGTAGAGAAAAATATTTTCCTATACAAAGACAGGAAGAAAATACAGAGGTGAGCAAAAGTAAGTTTACAGTTGTTCATAATAAATAATATAATAATTAATTAATTAAAATACAATAATAAACTGTTTCTTGTACTCAGAACTGTAAAACCACACCTGCCAACCTCTGTATTTTCTTTCCCATTGTCTTCCTGTGGACCCAGAACTCTAAGGATTGTACTTTTGCTTCTAGATCATTACTACTTCCACTCCTGTCAAATAAAACTCGCTCTCAGACTCTTGCAGTTTATTATACTCGCTGCCCTTTTCCTGCTTTTTAACCAAATGAAATGAAGGCCTTTGTCAGTTGGCTCAGTCTCCCTCTCCATGTGAGAGAAACCTTGCCGTCTGCATAAAGGAATCAGCATTCCGTCAAAACCTAGCACTTCAGTTCCCTGGCCTACTGTGGTACTTGTTCCAAGTAATCTTCTTCACTTCCATCTCAGATTCCCACAACCAGGTTGGTACTCCAGTCCTTGTCACCATTTGCTCTACCTCCCATTGTCAAAACTTAGTTACATTGCCAGGTTTGCCTGCAAGGGGGAGGGTGGGGGGGGGGGCTGTACATGAAGTTTTATTCTGGGTAGCCACATCCCAGCTGAAATTCAGGGCCTCCACTGCAGAGAAAGAAGGGGAGAAACGATATTAGGGTACAAGTAGCAGTCTCTGTCACACCTACTAATGTTTAAGAAGAAATAGGGAAGATCTACTAAGAAATACTTTCAAAATGCTTGAGAGATACAAAGGTAGATCTGAACCATCATGCACTGCTGGTGGGAATGCAGACTGGTGCAGCCACTGTGGAAGACAGTATGGAGTTTTCTCAAAAAGTTAAAAATGGAACTCCCATTTGACCCAGAAATCCCACTTCTAGGACTATAGCCCAAGAAGCCAGAAACACAAATCAAAAAGGATATATACAACCCTACATTCATAGCAGCACAATTTACAATAGTTAAGGTTTGGAAACAGCCTAAGTGCCCATCAGCAGATGAGTGGATTAAAAAATTGTGGTACATCTACACAATGGGATACTACTCTGCGGTAAAAAAGAAAGAGTTCTTACCATTTGCAACAGCACGGATGGAACTGGGGAGCATTATGCTAAGCGAAATCAGCCATTCAGAGAAAGATAAATGTCACATGATCTCACTCATTTGTGAGATACAATGATCAAGATGATCTGTTGAACAAAAATGGATCCAAAGACAAGGTGGCACTGAGCAGACTGTCCAACCTCAAGGAGAAGGCAGGGGAAGGGGGATTAGAGATCACCCAAAGGACTTGTATGCGTGCATATTAGCATGACCAATGGGCACAGACACTAGGGCAGTGGGAGTGGCTGGGGGGGAGGGGCGTTAATCAGGGAATAAAGGAAACATGTAACACTCTGAACAATACCAAAAAAAAAGTATATCTGAACAAATGATAACATACACTATGTTCTTGGGTAAGCAAAGAGAAATTTTACCTTGATAATTTACCAATAAATTGTAATAGCCATGAATTTTAATGTATCAAATAGTATTTAAATATGTGTATAAAATAAGACTATTAAATATGTTTATAAAAGCAGAAACAATTGTAGTAATAATTTGTCAGGTCAAATAAATAAATAAATATTTGTCAGGTCAAATAAATAAAAAAAGGTTATAGTTATTTTTAACAATTGAATAAATAACATCCAGATGTCATCTTAGGTCATGTTTTCATCAAAACTAAATTTATACATACCAGTACATCAGGCAAAGGTTGAATGCTTCTCCAAGACTTTGGCAACTCCCATGTCTTTCCTTCTGAAAACTCCCTCTAGCCTTATCCCTGCCCTCTGAACCTCATGCAATTCTTGCCTTCTATTTTTCTCTGCTTTATCCAGTGTGCATAGGGACACAGACCCACTTCTTTATTTCTCTAACGTTAGCTCACAGAGGCCTATATTTTTCCCTATTAAACTTTGTTTCCTTTTGTATTTTTTTAAAATATGGAACGCTTCACGAATGTGCATGTCATCCTTGTGCAGGGGCCATGCTAAGCTTCTCTGTATCCTTCCAATTTTAGTACATGTGCTGCCGAAGTGAACACTTAAACTTTGTTTGAACGGGTGTCAAAATTCTGTAATAGATTTTTGGTGAAACTGTTTCCATTGAAAAGTACTGATTTTAAAAACTAACAACTTAAAAACTGGCACACACACCAAAAAAAAAAAAAAAAATGGTCTACAAAACATTCTCTTTTTCTTCTTAAAGAGGAAGGTTTTACTCTGCATTACAGTCATTAACCAGTCTTTTACTATTGAGTGTGAATGGGCGGTTGCAATGCTACCACTAAGATTGGGGTGGCAGGTGTTTGGAATAATAATAATTTTGCTTTCTGGGCAGACTTGGTGACTTTACCAGCTCCAGCTGCCTTGTTGTCCACTGCTTGATGACACTCAAAGCAGCAGTCTGTCTCATGTCATGAACAGCAAAAAGATACAGAGGAAGATAAAGAAGCTCTTAACACACATGGGCTTGCCAGGAACCATATCAACGAAGGCAGGTGGCATCACCAGATTTCACAAACTAAGGGCCATCTTCTAGCTTCTTCCCAAAACGATGATCAATCTTCTCCTTCAGCTCAGCAAATCTGCAAGCCATGTGAGTTGTGTGACTGACCATCCAGCACAGGTGCATATCCAGCATTGGTCTGGCCTGGGAGATTCAGTATAATCACCTGAGCTGTGAAGCCAGCTGCTTCCATTGGTGGGTCATTTTTGCTGTCACCAGCCACATTATCATAATGAACATCTTTGACAGATACGTTCTTGACATGGAAGCCTACATAGTCCACAGGAGGAGCTTCACTCCAAGCTTTATAGTACAGTACATTTCATCAGACTTTCCTTCAGCTGTAACATTGCCTGGAGCAAAGGTGAACACCAGGCTGAGTTTGAGAACACAGGGCTCCACTCGGCCCACAGGGAGAGGACCACAAGTTTTGTAGTGACCCTGGTGGGGCTTGTCAGTTGCACGAGTTGGTGACAGGATGTGCTCCAAGCTTCAAGGAGTGTGGCACCCTTGCATTTCCATCTTTATGGGTGACTTTCCATCCCTTGGACCAAGGCATGCTAGCATTTGGTCTCAGTATGTTGTCGCCATTCCAACCAGAAATTGGTACAAATGCTACTGTGTCAGGGTTGTAGCCAAATTTCTTAATGTAGGTGCTGACTTCTTTAACGATTTCCTCAGATCACTTTTGGCTATAGGGTGGCTCAGTGGAACCCATTTTGTTAATGTCAATTGGTTGTTTCACACCCAGTGGTGTGTAAGCCAGAGGGCATGCTCACAGGTCTGCCATTCTTGGAGATGCCTGCTTCCAATTCACCGACACCAGCAACGACAATCAGGACAGCATGATCAGCCTGAGATGTGCCTGGAATCATGCTTTTGATACCGTTTCTGTGCCCTGGGGCATCAATGATGGTCACATAATACTTGGCGGTCTTGAATTTCCACAGGGAGATATCCGTGGAGCTACCACGCTCACATTCAGTTTTCAGTTCCTCCAAAACCCCAGGCATACCTGAAGGAGCCTTTCCTGACCTCAGCAGCCTCCTTCTCAAATTTTCCACTGGTTCTTTTGTAGATCCCACCACATTTATAGATCAGATGGCCAATGACTTGCCAGGATTTATGTGTCCAGTGACAACAACGTTGATCTGAATCTTTTTCTTTACTGGTTTGGCTTTAATTTAGTGGTATTTTCACAGCAGCCATGTTCTGGTTACAAACCCATTGTGAAAAAGTCACATAGGCCTTTTTTGCTTTTAATCAACTTAACTGAAAGTTTGGGCCAGTGGAGTAGAATTACAGCCTTGACAAGCAAACTATTTACACAAAAGTGGCTGTTCTTAAAAACCATTAGTGTTTGGGTACTCCATCTCCATAAATTTCACTAATTTTTCTGGTAAACCTAACTTCTCACCTTGTTACCTAGCTCTACTTCCCTCAGGAAGAATGCCCCACCATGCCCCTGTGGCTCTGTTTTCAGGTCCACTCCATTTTGCCTTGTCTCAGAAAATAACTTGTCCTTAACTTTTTTAATGTAGAGATAGCTTCAGGGGTAGCTTGGATGGAATATATCATAAGGGTTACAATATTGCCATAATTCCCATCAGACTCTGTGGAGACATGCCACATACCCATTTACTCGATGATGCACTGCAGACAGCTTGTGTGGCTCAAAATAGCCAGTGATGTGGCTCTCTTTGCTACACCCCATTCACTGACTTCCTAGCAGGTTGAAATCACACAGTGAAAGGATTTATACCTTGTAACTTGGCAAATAATTCAAATGCCAGTGTTTTATGTTTTTGTTTGGTTTGGGGTTGGAGTTTTTGTAGTTTTCTGATATATATATTAGATTGTTCATTTCTTTCAAGGGCCAGTTTATCAACATAATATTTCACACACTCTGTGTTTAATGTGCAAATATTCAAGTCTTTTGACTCTCCCACAGGACAGCTTAACCCTCAGGGCATTAATAACAGGGAGAGCCCTGGCTGGTGTAGCTCAGATGCTTGGGCATTGTCCCATGCACCAATAGGCTGTCTGTTCAATTCCAGTCAGGCCACAGACCCAGGTGGCACAGACCCAGTCAGGATGCACACAGGAGGCAACTGATCAATGTTTCTCTTTCATATTCATGTTTCTCTCTTGCACGTGTGTGTTCTCTCTCTCACACTCTAACTCTCCTTTCCTCTCTCTCTAAAATAAATTTAAAAACAAAAAAGCATTTAAAAAAAAAAAGGACAGGCAGAGAATACTAAGCAACAAGATGATTCCATTGCTTGAATTCCACACAGATCATAGGAACATAATAATCTGCCTTATTTTAGTCCATTGTTTTTACCGTGAAACAATATTGAATGGAATAATTCAGCATCGTGGATATGCAAATGTATAATTTATTAATTAAATTTGTTAATTAATTGAGTCAAACTTGAGACAAAAAGGATGCTATTATACTACATTCTTTAAAAAAGCTTCTGGGGTTCAATATCTCTTACAAGATTTAATGTAAAGCCTACAACCCCAAGCCAGACCCCACCCCCCAACCACTTACATAAGATAACTGAAGGTAGAGAAGAGAAGATCATTGGGCTTATATGGAATGTAGCGTTCATGGAAAAAGGTACTTCCCCAGGCCTCAAGTCAAGATTACAAAAGGGAATCTTTCATAGATTGTTGAATAGAAATTTTTGGTCCTCCTAGATGAGCACCTGGCTTTATATTTGAGCAATGGCTATCTGATAAGATCTGCTGACCTTATCCTGTGAATTAAAGGAAAATGATGGTAGGCTAAGACAGAAGGTGGCAATAGAACAGACAAGACTCTTACCATTGGTGCTAAGGGTGTGTGAATTTCTCACAGGTCCGGGAATACCAGAAAAGGAGCTAATGTTGAGATCACTTTGCTAGCAATCCTCCAGGTGTATGGAGTACAGCATGGGAGGCTGTGGCACGTACCACTGTGGAGAGAACTGAATAGAAGAAATTAGAAGTGCTTGTGCCAGAAAAGATGCCCCATGCCAGAGAAGTGAGCCATATGGAGATCTCATGGGGCAGGGCACAGTACACACACCGCACATGTACCCCTCCATAAGACAGCAACTCTACCAAGGCTTTTTACACAAAGCGCCCACCATCAGCAGCCTCTCAGAATTAGCCAGAGGAGCAGCAGAAACCAACAAATGAAGAAGTACAACTATAAGCAGTTAAAACAGATTGATTTCCACCTTTCCTTCCTGTTGTTCCCAACCGGAGCAGTGAAGGTCAGGAAGTGCAGACCATCTTAACCTCCCACTTAAAGACTCTTGAATTGTGATTTTAAGAGGTAATTGGACATGAAAAAACTTTAGACCATCTATGAGAGAATTTTAAACTTGATGGGCTGAGTTTTTAAATCTGAGAGTGTCCGAAGTTTATGGAATCTGTCTACAACAGTCTTAAGAGGTCAGATAGAGAATTTGATAAATGTAGAATGCACTGGTAGAGCAAAAATAAAACTTCTCATGTTTATACTCCACCAGCTGAGATCCGTGTCTTAATAAGCGGTGCTTATTTAGATGTGCACAAACAGAAACAAACTAAAACAAAACTTTCTTCCTTTATTTCCTTTTCTCTTTCCATCAAACTCCCCTTCAGTGTTTCCTCCCTGTGACAGGACTGCCTGTTGGTTTATGCTGGTTTATGCTACTCATCTGGCTAATGTGGCTGATAGTGGCCTCTTTGCGTGAAAGACATTGAAAGAGTAGATATCTCATGGAGTGGCAGGTGTGAGTTCTTCACCCTCTCCGAAAGGTGTTCTCTGGCATGGAAGAGCAAGCTTTTATTTACTTCCAGATTCATTCTTTGGCACGTCTTTATATGTTGGTAAGTGGTTTGGTGTCCCTAGGCAGTTTCATCTGGCAAAAAATGCAATTAATCCTTGTTGAGGACTTTCATTAATTTGCTTCCAAGTCTGTGCAAAGGATCTTGTATAATGCTGAAGGAAACATTGCAAAGGACAAAATACTTATTTTCTAAGGTAAATATAAGTGTTGCTACCTGATTCATCTGATATCACTTTCCTTATACTTAGAGTGCTGTAAGGTTTTGTTTATTTTAATGCAAGTATTTTCACCCTCAGATTGTAGTGTGCTTATTTTTAACAATATTATTTATGCTTAAATGCATATTGCGGCAAACTTCACTCCTCATCGTTTAACTTCTCAACAAGGACAGGGTTGCTAATCTCTTCTTTCACCGAAGTGCCACCCCTAAGCATCAGTACTATTTATTTGCACAGTAATTTAGCTTTCCAAATGTTTAAAGATTAGCTCATAGGCTCTGAGAAGTAAATGACACACCAGCTTGAGTGGAACATGGATGAGTTGACGGAAGTTTTGAAACTTCAGTCTTTCCTTTCTCCTCGCACTCCAATCTCTTTTCCCAATAAAATCCATACATCATTCTTGCCTGCTCAGAAAACAAAAACAGTTCCAATTGCTTTGCTGTGTTTCAAATAAAATCCCTCTGTCCATAATTAGACATACTAGAATTGGAAATAGAGAGAAGAATTTCAGAGGGAACGGGGAAGGGGGAATGAGAAGAGATTAAACCCAGATCTTACCTGTGGACACAGACAATAAGGTGGTGAAGGCCTGGGGTGGGGGCAGGGTGGAAACCAGGTGAAGGGGAACAATGGAAGACAAACAGGGGACATCTGTAATACTCTCAACAACAAAGTAAAATATTTTCTGCAGCAAAAAATAAGAGAGAGAATAGTCCAAATTCACTCTATAAGCATACCTGAGAAACTGCCAGTGCAAACTTTTTTTTTTTTTTTTTTTTAATGTTTGCATCTTTGTCTTTAGGCCAGATATGTGCTCTTCCTGCCCCCGCATTGGCACTGTTCCCTTATGGCTACAGCTGGCTGCTGAGCTCATGGACATCACTTTCTGAAGGTATTTGGATTGACTTGAAACAAATGTTGAATATGTGGCTGCATGACTATCTGTTTTTCACTGACGGGGAATGTGCATCTATAAAACATTTGTAAATATTGTTTCAGGGTAGGCAAACAAATCAACAGAACATTAGAGACTGTCTTAAAATCATAAAACTGCCAAAATCACAATGAGTCAAGAAGCATTGCAAACCAACACATGTGGATGAATTACCCAATGGTTTTGGGGAAATTGCACTTTTGACGGATAAATTAAGTTGGACCAGAGCTATCGCCTATTAAAATAAATTTTATTTAAAAATAAAAGCAGAACACTGGTGTAGATGTGATTATTCAACTTATCTCTGAGTAGATAATCACTTCCTGTACATAGAAACAATGGAATACATCATTAGGAAATGCTGTGAAATTTACCTATGTAGAATATGAAGCAATCTGAAGGACAAAGCCTCTTAAAATTGTAAGAAAATTCAAAATGAAAAAAGTATATGAACAATTACAGATGTTTAATAATATTTACCATATTAAAAACTCATAAAATACTTTAGTTGAAAATGGAGAAAGAATATAAATAGAAAATGTATAGAAGATGACATACAAATAGTTAATAAAATGTAAAATTAAATATTCAAGTTATTAATATCAAGAGATGCCAATTTAAAGAGAGAAGCATTGATTGATAGCTAATTGTCCTCATTTTAAGATAACAGTGCCCCAAGAGTGTAGTGAGAAGGGTTTCACACACAGCTGATGGGAAAAACTGGTATAAACTCTCTGGAAAATAATTAGACAAAGTGAACAAAGATAAGTAAATGTATTGCTATTTAACCTAAAAGAAATAGAAATGAGAATAAAGATATATATTGAAGGAAGTTAATAGAAGGATATACATAAAAGCAAATATTAGAAAAAAAACTAACTTCACATAATAGAATAATAATTAAACAAATGATTTTGAAAGAATTGTAAATATATAGGTATTCACATACATCAATTCATAAAAATTCTAAATCATATTAAAAATCACAAAGGATTTATTTAGGAAATTTTTCTTTTCTCCTAGAAACTGTTCATTAATTTCTAAATTTTATAAATATTTTTAAAAGTAGTGATTGAGTATTGAGAATATTTTTTCAATAGTTTGGGAATCTCTAATGAAAACACTTAAAACATAGCTTTATATCACAGTGAGTTTGGCACTGCTGTCACAGAATTGAGTTAAAATTTAAAGCATCTGTTATAAACCTAAGGTTTTGACACAGTCAGACAAACAAGGAATTTTCTTGTTTTTAAAAAGTATCCAGTCTAATGAAGATACAGACAAACAAGTCAACTAGGAGAATAAACATGCTAAGAACTTCACAGCAAATGGTGCAAATACAGATGAAAATCCAATAAATTCAGCCTAGAGGAATGTGTTGGGAAATTTTCCGCAAAGGAGTAGAGCTTTAATCTGACTCAACTTTCTATCCCATCTCTCTTTTCTTCTCCACGCAAGTAAGAGACAGAGGAGACATGGTAGAGGGATAGAGCCTTTAAATTTGGCAACACAGTCATTTTATAGGGGGTTCCTGTAATCAACTGGAGGAAGGATTGTTTATTTTTACTATCTTAAATATGAAATCTAAGGCCCCTTCCTAATACATAGAGGAGGAAAATATCTCTTGATTAAATCAGAAACTGTGGGAAATGAGGCAAAAAGGCCTGGAGAACTGTGGGTAAAGGAAAGGAACAGAGCCAGAAGGAAAAGTAAACTTGGCTTCTCATGAAATGAACTTGGCCAATAGTAATGTAATTTTCTTTCTGGTAATGTCCTGTAGGCTGTTGCAAGCATGGATAAAAAGCACACAAAAGACAGCATATGCAGCAATTGAGAGGAATTAGAACATTAGGAAACTGTCACCAATTGGTTGATTTGGATGAATAAAGAAGAAGAAAAAATGTTTATTAGGATGAATTCAGAGTGGAAAGTTAGGAGCTAAACCTTGGAGTGCCACATACTGTCAAATAAATAAGCAACTTTCCTTTCAATTTTCTTAAGGTCCTTCTTTTTTACCTCCATTATTCTGTAGTCTTATAGAGAGCAATGGAATTACAACATGAAAACCCTGAATGAAATTTTTTATATTATCATACTTTCAGTGAATATTAGAAATAAACTTAAAATCAAATGTCAAAGAGGATGTATATTCTAGAATAACCACTTACACTGAGTCTGGAAAAATGTTTGATAGGTGCACAGATGATCACAAAAAGGTGGCAATTTGAGCACATATAAAATTTAGTTCAGATAAGTGTTTAAAGTTTTTCATCACTAGTGTGCCCTCAGAATTTTTCTGTGATACGGTCTCTCCCAAATCAAAGTTTCCAGATGATTTTACAAAACTATATGTAACCATCTAATCAGAGAGCCATCTAATAAATGAGTCTATTATTGTTTGCTATAGAAAACTACATTTGTTAAAATATTTGTGATATAAAACTGTTCACCTAAAGTTATACATTCTCTTTTCATAAGAGTTTGTTATCTCCTAACCTGGTAAAGATTAAACCATTGTCTATGGAACACTTCCCCAATCCCAATGAAATCTCATCACTATAAAAGATGTACAGATCCTTTAAGAATTAGGAATATTTCAAAACGCACTATTCCTTGGGAAAACTTATTTCACAAGTAAAATAAATGAATGAATGTGACAAAAAGGAGAGAAAGAAAGGTATCACAATCACTTAACCATGACTCACAACCACTTTGCATAAACACCGATATCAAATGGATTGTTGTTTTAAAAGGCCTTGAAACTAGACTAGTTCCTAATGGTTTTAAGACAGTAAGTACATAAATTAATCTTGTTTCAAGTGTTACCAAAAGACAGAAGAGCTCACATAGTCTACAAGGTATTCTCTTAAATGGGTATTTTTCACCGATATCCCATGGCCCTCACCCGCTAGCTGACAGTGAACAATAAAACATTCCTAAAACAGGCCTATGTCCATGGTAATGACTTAGATAGGCTTAATCTGAGAATTGCTTGAAAGCAGGGCTCTGTCTTATCATTGCTTATATCTGTAGTGCTAAGGAAGTCAGTAGGTAGCAATTTCTGATGTGTTTCAGCTTTGCAACTCAGAAGTATCTCCTCTGAAAGTAGAATAACATGCATTATTCCAATGACTATCCTCATGATCTAGAAATGGAACTGGGAAGGGAAAAAAAATCAAGAACTTAGGGAGTTATAATTTTAAGTAAAGTTTTTTATGAAGTAAATGATCCTTAAGATCTTCAGGGGCTTTCTCTCATTCAGTCAAGCATGGTTAACCTCCAGAAAGCTTAATGAGCCACTGGCCCAGCATGAACTTCATAAAGTATAGTACCGTGTTTCCCCGAAAATAAGACATCCTCCGAAAATAAGATCTGCCTACAGGTTTCCTTCTGAGTGAAATATAAGGCATCCCCCCTAAAATAAGCCCCCCCCCCAGGCTCTGTCTCAGAATGCTATTGCTAAACATGAGAGATTTGGTCCACTGATTCTGAAAGAAATGGAGTCACAAGAAATTCACCAGGAAATTCAGGAATTGGATTGTTATGATGATGTTCCAGAAGATGATGACATGATTGTCATTGAATAAATGAGTAAATTCTTGATACTGTAGGATTCACAGTTTTTCTGGTTTGTGTTGACAACTACCATACTACCATACCGTATACAGGTAATAAATTTCCTTTATTTTCATTTAACAATAAATGTGTACCGTATTCTTCTTCATGGAAAAATAATACATCCCCTGAAAATAAGACCTAGCGCATCTTTGGGAGCAAAAATTAATATAAGACACTGTCTTATTTTCGGGGAAACAGGGTAGTTATCATCTGTAAAGATGCTGCTCTTCCCCAGAAATAGCTAATATCTCTGATACTAATGGAAGATTTCAGTTGCGTATGTTTATTATCATAGAGTTAAAAGGTCAGTCTTGATTAATTTTTTAGTAAAGTAATTTATAGCATGTTTGTGGGTTGTTGTGTTTTTTTTTTCTCCATCAAGATAATGATTTCAATTATAATGAATAACAAAAAGTAAAAAAATAAAACAAATGTGGATAAACTTACACAAAACTGCCAAAGGAAGGCAGGGGAGGGTGGGTGGGAAGAGATCAACAAAAGAACTTGTATGCATATGTGCACAATAGCGTGTTAAAGGTATGGTGGATGGGGGTGGTGGTGGAGGTGGGCTAGAAGGGATCAATGGGTGAAAAGGGGGACATATGTAATACTTTCAACAATAAAGATTTTATATAAGTAATACAAAAATATGTAAATGCCACCTGAGTTGTCTTTGATTTTGTTTCTCCACACTGTCCTCTCTGTTCTCCAGAGAATTTCCATGAATTATACTGAACAGACTCATGCACTGGTGCCCTGACTCTTGCTCCTCAGGAGCTTCAGCATAAATTTGTGCAGATTCTTTTTTTTTATATATATATATTTTATTGATTTTGTACAGAGACGAAGGGAGAGAGATAAAGAGTTAGAGATCAGCTGCCTCTTGCACACCCCTTACTGGGGATATGCCCGCAACCGAGGCACATGCCCTTGACCAGAATCGTACCCGGGACCCGTCAGTCCCCAAGCCGATGCTCTATCCATTGAGCCAAACCGGTTTAGGCAAATTTGTGCAGATTCTTACAAGGCTTTTACCTAAGAGTATAGCTAAAGAAGAAACGCAAACAAAAAAGTAGAACAATAACAAATAAAGAGCTTAACTACCTAAGGAAATCATAAATTTTGCAGAATGTTTAATATGTTCCTGCATATTCTTTAATTAATATGACAATTGACTATAGATATGTATGCTACCATTGACAAATGCAGGTGAAACCCTAGTTTAATGTGAAGCATAGAGGGTAATAGGCAAGGTTTATTTGAGAAAACCTCTGGTTTAATGAATCAGAATTGAATAAAAATTGTTAAATAAACTAGTTTGCCTTTGACATTTTCCCCAGCCAAAGAAGGAGTTTTCTTCTCCTATTTGTATCCCTCTTTGATCTATCTTTTTCTCCCTTTAAAATAAAGTATATGGGACCAGGCTGTGTGGCTCAGTAGTTGAGCATTGACTCATCCACCAAGCGGTCACCAGTCTAATTCTCAGTCAGGGAATATGCCCGTGTTGCAGGCTATGCAGGAGGCAGCCAATTGATGTTGGTGTTTCTCTCATCAATGTTTCTACCTCTCTCCTCCTCTCCTTTTCTCTCTCTCTAAAACAATAAAAAACATTTTAAAAATAAAATAATACTTTTTAGTACTAAAATAGTACATGTCCTTCAATATGTTTTTATTTATTTCAGAAAGGAAGGGAGAGGGAGAGAGAGATAGAAACATCAATGATGAAAGAGAATCATTGATTTGCTACCTCTGGCACCCCCCCCCACACTGGCTGTACATGTCAGGCAATACATGTCCTTTATATAGCATTTAACACAGGAAAGTTCTCTGTATCTTTTTATGTCATTTATCAATTACATTGACACATTTATATGACTCACTCTCCTGAATATAAGTTCTTCCCACCAGAAACAGAAGCTTTGAGACTTCAGTGCCTTAAACTGTCAAAAGCACATATTTGAGGCTCAACCTGTATTTCTTATTAAAATAACCAAAGAAAAATACCTGTAAGTCCACACCAATAGTTATTTATTTTAATATATTTTCTATAATTCTTTCCAATTTTTATTCTATTGCTTCTGGGTCAATTTTTTAGGTTAGAAAATAATTCTAAACAAATTTCAATAAGCAAATGCTAGAATTCAAAATGCTCTTGAGCCAGATGAATAAATCTCAAGTGGTAGAAATGAAGGAAAATAAGGAAAGATATTTCAGAAAGCCAGAGAATTGCTAAAATTGTGGCACTCACCACTCTACTTTCTCTGCTGTTGAGATAAGATATCAGGGTTTTCACTATAAGAGAAAAGGAGGTAGATAAGAATCATGGAATACTAAATGTGAATTGGAATACAAGTATGACCTTAAGATATTTTTTTAATGTTTTGTACCTCTAGTCACCAAATAGCCATAGAAACAATTACATCTCTGTAGCCATGAGCACATTTTGTTCCCAGATCTTGTGATCTACACACCATTTTCCACTGAAAGAAACCAGAGACACTGGGAGAAATGCTAGTCCAGGTACCAGTCAGGGAAAATACAAAGTGAATTTGAGAAATCTTGTTGCACCAGAAAGAGGTATAAGTGCTCAGAAAACAGTGGTGTTGAATTAGTTTCCTGCTGCTACAAAACAAGTGACTCCCAGATTTAAGAACTTAAAACAATAAACATTTATTACCGTATTTTCTGGTGTATAAGATGACCCCCTAATCTTACAGTTAAAACATAGGTTTAGGCCTATATTCGCTGTATAAGACTACCCCCCACTTCCGAGGCAACACCAGTTCTTTTTTAATAGACCTCCTCTCTGACTCTGGCCAATCTGAGCAGGCTTTTTACTAGAACACAGTGTGGTCTTATACACCGGAAAATACGGTATATCCCAGTTCTCTGGGTAGAAATGTGAGGATGGCTGGGTCCTGGGGTCTCTCACGAGGCTGCAGAGGCTGCAATGGCGTTGTCATCCTGGCTGCAGTCCTTTCGGGCTCCTCTGGGAGAGGAGCCACTTCCAAACTCACTTCATGTGGCTGTTGACAACATTTGTTTCCTCATGGGCTGTTATACTGAAATCTTAAGTTCTTTACTGGCTGCTGATCAAAGGGGTCACTCAATTTCTAGCCATGTGGGCTTCCTTATAGGGAAGCTGACAACATTGTGTCTGGCTTCCATTAGCATTAGCCAGCAATAGAATAAGAGAGGATAAGCAGGACAGAGCAACGGGCTTTTCATAACCTAATCTCAGACATGACATACCATCACTCTGCTCTATCCTGGTTGTTAGAAGTGTGTCACTGCATCCAGGCCACATTCAAGGGAAGGGTTATATAAGGACATGAATAGGAGGATGCAGAGAGTATTGGGAGCAGTTCTAGTGGGTGCCAATTGCACTGATTGGGTCAAAGGTCAAAGGAACAAGCCTGAATGGGCTCCAATCGAATTGGCCAGTTAGGACAACTTAATCATTAATAAAAATAACTATGAAAATTGTTATGATGAAAAAATTAAATTTGTTCATAGCTATTAGAAAATATGGGAAATAGGGGGAAAGAGCAGTCTTGTTTATAAAAGAATGCCAGCTAATTAATATGGGAGAAATGATAGAATTAGAAAATCACCATTTTATAACCTCTCATGATAATACATTATTCAGGCAAATATTTTTGTATTACCATATTTTTGGGTGAAATGTAGTTAGTTGTATAACAGGATAGTCACATAGTGCCAAAATATCACCACTAGATTAAATATTAATTAGAGCAAAACAAGTGCCTCTTCTAATACCAATATTTGTGGCCAGCACCTGAACAAATCACTAATATGGGACAATTATGTATCATATCTCTCCTGATATAATGTGATACAAAGTATGAATCACCACCTATGAAATCTTCTTGCCATAAATGTTTTTAAAATCGAGTCAAGCCTTTATATCAAACATCCAAATTACAGTCAATACAATAGTGAGAGGAACAAATTGAACGATACCAAGAGGAAGCAACCCAATCAGACAAATCTAGAATGTGTGACATATAGGAGGAAATTACCCTCGACTCCTCAAAAGTCCCTGCATAGGGTAAAATAAAATAAAAATAAATAATAAATAATAATGGAGCTCTATTCTAGATAAAACTAAAGAGAGATCAAAACCAAATGCAATGTGTGAGCCCTGATTGAATTGTGTATAGGAAAAAACAACTTGTTTAAGTCTCTGGGAAATGCTACCCAAAAGAGGATACTTAGTGCTCAGCTATAAAATAGGGTTTATGCAGTGAAAGGTTTAAAGAGGAGAAACAGCAGAGCACGTGCGTTCCCCATAACTCACAATCTCACAGTTTAGGTTGTGCGCAGATGACCTCTTAAGTGCCCGGCCAGTAGAGGGAAGTCCTTCCCTCCTGGTGAGCGCTACATGTTTAGAGGTGCTGGCGGGGCGGGCCTGACCTGTGCAGCCACACCGCACTGCAGGCCCCCAGGGAGGGGAAACGGTCTCCTTAGCAACATGGAGCCTCCAGAGCCCAGTGCCTGGAGTCCGCACCCTTTGCCAATGAACAGACTCTGATTTGCTGAGACATTTTCTGCCGCGCTACTGAAAAGGACCTCCAAGAGCAGAGGGCAGGTCTCATCGGGGCACAATCTGAGAAATGTTTAAATGCGATGAGTATTAAATAAAACTGTTGAATTCCTGCAACGTTTCTTAAGTATGATAATGGTTTTGTAGGTAAGTATGAGAAAATCCTTCCCACTCAGGAAGTGGATGCCCAAGTATGCCGAGATAAATGGCATTGTGTCTGCAAATTATTTTTAATTAGGTTTTTTAAGAAAGTAGGTGTGGCCGAAACCGGTTTGGCTCATTGGATAGAGCGTTGGCCTGCAGACTGAAAGGTCCCGGGTTTGATTCCGGTCAAGGGCATGTATCTTGGTTGTGGGCACATCTCCAGTAGGGGGTGTGCAAGAGGCAGCTAGTCAATGTTTCTAGCTTTCTATCCCTCTCTCTTCCTTTCTGTAAAAACTCAATAATTTTTTTTCAAGTAGGTGTGTGCAGAAGGAGACAGGAAAATAAAATGTGACAAAAGGTTAGCATCTCAGATTCCAGGTGAAGGGCCTGGGAGTTTTCATTGTGCTTTTTGTTTAAACTTCTCTGGAGTTATAAAATCCTCAGAATGAAAAGTTGAAAGGCACGAGGGGTTCTGAACTCTCTAGCAAATTAGAAGTAAATTTACAAACAATAGGAACACATGCTTTCTAGTTCTTTTCTAAATTAAGAAATTAATAACGGAGACGCAGAAGCTAGATTGCTGGCTGCAAGTAAGTGACCTTTGGAAACCAGATTAAATTATTCAGGACAAGTCTGTGCCCAGAACGCTGAAATGAGGGCATGGCGAACAATGGGCTCGTGAGAAAATTGTATCTAGGTCATCGTGAATCTCTTGTTCTTTTGCACTTAAAATTTACCCATTATACATAATCAGCACATTGGCTATTGGGTTGCCAGGATTGTGATGCTGACCCAGCAAAATCTGAGGCAAAAATCTGCTGTCACTTAAAGTATTTCTTTAAACTGTAATAATGTTTATTCCTTTCATAAAGCATCTCCTACTTTCTACTTTTTGCATAGCCATCGTTTGTTAAACTAAGCCTTTTTGTTAAAAAGTGTAAGATACTCATCCACGTAACAGATTAAGGGACTAAAAGAATGCCTCAGTCATTGCTGCTCTCTGGGTTTCCATGCATGTTCATTTAGAACCTGGGATTCAAACAGGTTTTATTGTCCTATCTAAGTTCCCCACCATCACCTTCTTCTCCCTATTGCCCAATAAACATTGGCTTCAATTGAATATTATAGCTACTGAAAAAATAATCACATTTTCCTCTCATTCTTTCTCCAATATTAGTGTGGGATTCCCATTTACCTCTAAAAAGTAAGATAGTCCCAGAAACAGATTTAATTATATATGTGAAATTCATTACGGTGGTATTAGATGCCAGAGTAAGATGCTTACATTTATTTCTTCACAGTGAGAATTTTAATAAATCTGAAAATCTAAGAGCTGGGAAAAGGGAAATAGTTAAACAGTTAATCAGCATACATAGCCTTCAGAGAATCACAGTGTTAGCTTCTCATGTCAGCTGACACAGGGAGGCAACATGGGTTTGTTTAGACTATTTTGATATAGCACTCTAAAACTAACAAAATAAATTTTATAAATTAACATATATAACAGCTTTAATTAAATGGTGCAAAATTAGGCCCTGGCTGGTAGCTCAGTCAGAGCATTATCCTGATAATGCTAAGATTGTGGGTTCAATCCCCAGTCAGGGCACGTATAACATACAAGAATCAACCAATGAACACATAGTAAGTGGAACAATCAAAATTGATCTCTCTCTCTCTCTCTCTCTCTCTTTCTCTCTCTCTTTCTCTTTCTCTTTCTCTCTTTCTAAAATCAATTTTAACAAGTAAAATGGTATAAAATTAAAATTTTTCTTAAGCTAGAGAATATGGTGGTATTACAGACACCTATTTTGACCATGTTTTTTACACTAACTGTTTAAACTTGTACAGGTTTTTTAACACCTGCACTTGAGTTCCCTAATCTATAAAATGTATACATTCCATTGTGTTATTGAAAAGAATAAAAGGACAAAAGTATATAAAATGTTTGGTACAGAGCAAACCTTCAACAAATGCTAGTTTTCTACCAAATTACTCTCCCAAAGTGATCCACCAATACTGTATCTTTCTTTTGTTTTGATTTTTTTAATACTCACCCAAGGACATGTTTATGATTGGAGAGAGAGAGGAAGAGAGACAGAGAGAGACAGAGAGAGACAGAGAGAGAGAGAGACAGAGAGAGAGAGAGAGAGAGAAAGAGAGAGGGAGAGAGAGAGATCCATCTGTTGCCTTCCATATGTGCCCCAAGCTGGGATCAAACCCACAACCTGGGAAAGTGCCCTATCACTTTTCTAATCACATTTATAATTAAAGTTGACTTCCAAAATTAAGCCTGGTCACAAACATGGCTGGCTCTTTTTGTTTGGTTGGTTGTTTTTCAAGAAAAATCAAGAGATTTTGATTAAGATAATCTTTTAGGTCATAGAATTCTAATAGTTTACTTTTTTTTCTAAAGAAGATTGTCTTTTTATCTATAAAGAGCATTTACACATAGTTTACTTTCAGAATTCATCTGATTAAACCTTCAGGGTTTTAAAATGATTATTGTTCAAATAACTGTTTATATCACAATTCAATGGAAACAAGAGCAAGGTCATGAAACTTGGCAAAGTTCATTGTGGGAAAGTAAAGAGATTACCTCCAGGGTCCAATCAAACTAGAGTTCCTCCTTACAGGTAAGCCAAGCAAAAGGTTCTCGTAGGCCCCCTGGTCCTTGTGTTTCATCCCATTAGTCAAAGTCTCAAGTCACTAGGTTTGTGACCTTTTTTTTCTTTAAATATATTTTATTGAATTTTTACAGAGAGGAAGGAAGAGGGATAGAGAGTTAGAAACATCGATGAGAGAGAAACATCGATCAGCCGCCTCCTGCACACCCCCTACTGGGGATGTGCCCGCAACCAAGGTACATGCCCTTGACCAGAATCGAACCTGGGACCCTTCAGTCCCCAGGCCGACGCTCTATCCACTGAGACAAACCAATTAGGATGTGACCTTTTTTTTAATCCCACATCCAATATGTCTCAATATAGATTGGACTCTATTCTTCAAAAAAGACTCTTAAACTAAATTCCAGGCCCTAAGGTGGTATTGTTATTTTATTTCAGCACTCTTTCTCAGTGTTTTTTAAAACACTGTGTTCAAACAATAACCAAAACAACCACTATTATAAACTGATGTAGGAGCAGTGGCCCTAGTATCTCTCCCCTCTTGGGCTTTCTGCTTCTCATAGTATCGTTAATTTCTTGAATCTATGGTTTAAGATTGGCCGAAACCGGTTTGGCTCAGTGGTAGAGCGTTGGTCTGCGGACTGAAAGGTCCCGGGTTCGATTCCGGTCAAGGGCATGTACCTTGGTTGCAGGCACATCCCCGGTAGGGGGTGTGCAAGAGGCAGCTGGTCGATGTTTCTCTCTCATCGACGTTTCTAGCTCTCTATCTCTCTCCCTTCCTCTTTGTAAAAAATCAATAAAATATATTTAAAAGATTGTTCTTACATGATGGAATTAAAAATGAACTCAATTTGGAGACAGATGAGAGATGCAAAATGAAATTTAAAGTATTTCCTTTAACGCTGTGTGTCTCATCTTCCTGGGAGCTCTGATATCTATGACATGTGCTGAGGATAAAGCTGGAGTTTTAACTGCCTCACAGCTACCAACCTCAGAAGTGAATGCAAAAGAAAGACAGGAGAGCAGTGCTTGGAAAGTATGCATTTCTCCTTAAGGAAGCAGTCTTTTTTTTTTTTTTTTTTTTTTTTTTTTTTTGTCTTTTTTTAATAGAGAATGGAGGAGGAAGTCAAATAAAATAAAAATTTTGGTTTAAATCTAAACCCATAAATTTGCCTATTTGAATTGCTGCTTTCTTTCCAAAGGCATTTAAAACAATTTATTTTTCCTATTGACTACGAGCTAATTCCAGCTTCCTTAAAAAGGGATGCTGCCCAGGCTGAGAGAAAACGGGTATGTGGCTCCCCCCAGTGGCCACTGAGAATGTCAGCACAGCTCAGCGATAAAGGGGGAAATTGCTGCTTTGAATTATTGCCAGCAAAGGCCCATTGTCCAATCTTCTTCACCACCTGGTAACAGCTGGTGTGTGTGCATGTAAAGATGAGATGAAAAACGAATAGAGGTCAAATCCAGGAGGACTTCCCTTGTATAGAAAATCAATTTAAAGTAACAAAAGTACCAAGATAAAATTTCCAAGAACTTCTGAAGCTTGAAAAACATGGCTAATCTTTACAAAAAAGAGACGGCAAGGGAGAAGATAGGAGCAAGGCTTCGGTCCACATAACATTTTATTAAGTTTCACATTTAGAAACAGAGAAGAAAAACTGTAGCACCAGACTAATACCAGAATATTCCCAAGCTGACCATTAATTTTAAACGGAAATTGACACAGTGAAAAAAAAAATAATGTACAGAATGTATTTCAGCTGAGAGTCTTCAATGTCAGCGACTCCCCGAGGCCCCGGGCAGGCACTCGAAAATTCACAGCATCAGGATTCCTGGGCCTGGGCCCAGATTTCCACCAGGTCCCACAGTCAACATCGCCTTTGTTCTCTTGAGGGTTGAACCTTCAGAACAGCCTCTAATTTCAAAGCACGGCCCTTGAGAAGGGAAACGCTTTGAACAAAGATGGAATAGTATATCTGCTTTTCAATTTTATAAATCTTTGTATTCACCAGTGCCAGTCAGCTCACAAGCACTATGCACAAACTCACCACCGCAGGGTACTGCTCAGGCAACAGCTGAGAGGGAGACCGGGCTAACCCCTTCCTACAGACAGGCCTGACTCAATTCTGATACTTCATCCCACCTCTGCAACAAGTCTCCTGAGTGCATTAAAGCCCTCATTACCTCTGTGCTTTTCTGATTCTTTTCTTCCTCTGTTTTTTGTTTGTTTTGCTTTGTTTTGCCTTCACCTGTCCTTGTTACCTCTACCAGGTCACTATCCCCTGCCCCCAGATACTGTTCTGTTCTAGGTTCAGAGCTTGACTCCTTTCTCTGGACTTTTATTTCCCTTGATCTTCTTCTAATGAACTTTCCCCGGCCTCCTGTTACGACTAGCGTGTGAAGCAGACTGTGAAGGGATAAAGTCCTGAGGAGGCTCTCTAGGACAAAGCATTATGGAGTCAAGAAGCTTAGCACCGCCAAGGGCCTCCAACTATAATGTGACCAAGCCTCCCACTTACAGGCTGTGAAAGTGCCTCTTTGAATTGTTCAGATACCGAAATGAAGAAATGAAGGCGCAGAGCACGTTAAGTTCTTGCTGCCTGGCAATTACCTGGAATTTGCAGCTTCTTAAGACAATTAACTGGAATTTGCAGCTTCTTATACCCCTGTGTGTAAGGAAGGGCTGGTATTTACAAACAACATAGACACACAGAGGAGGTGTTGAGGACATGGTTAGGTTTTCATACCCTCTTTGAGCTCCGTCACTTACAGACAAAGCCAGCTGACAGCACCTACGCTTCGATTCCAGTGTTAGAAACAACCTGCTTTTTAATTATCACTATTTTGCCCTCACATTCTTCTTCTTGTCTTTTCTACAATAGGAATAATTAGTCCTTTCTGGACGAATATTTCTTCCTTGGTTAATGAAAGCAAACGGTGTTCTCATTTGAAGGCATGGTGCTTTCACCTGCCCGCTGTCATTAACATGGCATCTGCGGAAAACGAGCCTTCTCGTCGTTTTGTGTGTTTTTTTATGTCTTGTTTTGCCTGGGAAGCTTACTTGCAGTTCTGCTTCCATGGCTTCCTCACTGCTGTAGAGTTAACCATGGGTTTGCTGTGCTGAGAAAGGTTTATCAAAGGTCTGGAATGCAAAACAATGGCAGCAATAAATACCAATTAGACCCAGGCCCTCTGCTCCCACTGCCTTCACCGGTTAGGGTGGCGAGGCCAGCTTTTGATTTCGGGGAGACTGGACTCCCCTGGAGCCCCGGAGCAGGCTCGCTCAGGGACCTGCTTCCAAGATGGCTTTCGGATCACAAGTCCTTCTTCCTGATGGAGATGACAAAGCGGAGGTGCTGGTGAGCAGAACCCCTGCTTGCTGCCTTCTAGAAACAGCTGCTCTTAAGGGTTTGCAATTACATCGGGCCCTAGCTAACCCAGTAAGAGTATACATGACATGTGAATCTGTCAGCTCACGTTATTTTGTCATAGGCTAATAATTCGCAAAATTGAAACGGGAATTTGAATGTAGGGCAAAGAGCATCCAAGTCAAAATAAAAACTGCATATGCTTCCCAGTTTAGGCAGAAATATGTATATCACACATGTCTTTTATATTTCCTTTTTTTTTTATTCTTTGCTTTCTAACATATGAAAATATAGATGTAGTTATCTAAAAAAATCTTCCATCCAAAAACAGGTAGAGGTAAATGAATGATAAATCAGGAAAATTAAAAGACCTTTAAAACATTCAGCTACTGAGGTAAACAGAAAATAGCTAGTAATTTAACAAAATAATTGAAATAGCATCACAAATACCAGCTACAGTGACCTCTATTGTTCTTATGGCTAAACAACGAATAGTTAAAACAGCTGCTTGCCCTTGTTCATTGTGGGTAACAAACATCAACTCAATTTGTAATTTCTGAACACAAAAGTGATCTCACTGGCAAGTCTGGCTTCACAGACTTCACTATGGGAAGAAGATCTATATATATATATATATATATATATATATATATATATATATATATATATATATGACTAATATGCAAAGTGTCCCCTCGGGAGTTTGACTGGGAGACTGGAAGTTTAGTCGCTCACTATAATGTGCACTGACAACCAGGGGGTAGTGAGGAATAAAGGGAGGCCCCTCCCGGCAGCCAAGAAGGCACTGATTGACCCTGATCACTGATCAGGCTCACCCATGCACAAATTTCATGCACTGGGCCTCTGGTATAACAATAAAATTAAAGAATCTTTCAACATTGACATCTTAACAACCTAACAAACTCTTTTTTATTTTTGTCTTTAAATTTCCAGTCATTTTCCACATGAATGCATATTAATAGAGTCATCGTTATGTATTTTGTCCCCAATAGTATAATCATCAATTCTTTTGTAATTTTAGAAAAAAACATATATTTTTTCTTGACCCTTAACTTTAAAGTCACAACTTATAAACAGAGACAACAAATCACTAGAAAAGTATTAGCCGCTAAGATTATGCATAAGTGCTTTTACAAAGGAGATTATGAAACATCAAAATCAGGTTATTATAGTATATACCTAATGGAAAACTTGTAAGCACCAGGAATCCTGGAATTCAGCTGTCAGATTCTGCTTACCTGCAAGGATGACCAAGCCAGTGGTCAGCAAACTCATTAGTCAACAGAGCCAAATATCAACAGTACAATGATTGAAATTTCTTTTGAGAGCCAAATTTTTTAAACCTAAACTTCTTCTAACACTACTTCTTCAAAATAGACTCACCCAAGCCATGGTATTTTGTGGAAGAGCCGCACTCAAGTGGCCAAAGAGCCGCATGTGGCTCGCGAGCCAGTTTGCCGAACACTGCCCTAAACTGAACCTGACCTGGAAAACAGCTCTGGTTTAATTATAAGATGCATTAGTTACTTTAGCTACACTAAATATAGTAAAAACTCTTATAATCCATGCTTTTTCGGAAAAGAAAAATCTATTCACTCAAGTCCTAGATGTTGATAAGCAAGGTTTCCAACTATAGGAATAAGGAAATTACATTCTCTTCTAAATCCTCCATAAAGAAACTCTGGCTGAAAACACTTCTAAAATGTCTTCATTTATGTCTCTCATGTCCTGTGGTAAGAAGGCAGTCCATCTCATCCACCCAATAAAGCAGCTAGCTTAGGGATAGAAGAAAATGCTAAGCGGTGGAGTTCTATGAGCTGAGCTCTAGCTACAAAAAGGCCATAGCTCATCCTTTTTCAAGAGAAGACCCAAATCACTAGCACATATTTTATGAAATATTGAATTTTCATCCTACCCTTTTCAATCCTGCTACTGTGATCAATGAAGACCTGTAGGTAAATTAGAAAAATAATTAACATTCAACTAAAATTAGGACTTATTTATTTTAAACTATCTCTCAGTTGGTGGTCAAGTGACTGGACCAAGTTTTATTTTTACTCAAGTTTGTGGAAATTAAAAAATAAGGGACAAATTTGTATGCAGGTAGATGAGGGGAGCTTTTAAAAGAGCGAATAAACTGAAGATAAGTTCAATTCCCTTTAATAACAGGATTTAGAAATTGACACATTGAGTTGGGGGGAAAAATAAACCTCAAAAGTTAGAGAAAAATTAGCTTTCCTCTTTCCTTCTTTTAAGTTGACAAGATCAGAATGATGTAAAAGCTAAGCAAAACAGCAGCAACAATGAGAAGAAAAAGAAACAGGGATTATACAGGGACAGTACAGTTACAAATGATTCCCCAAAGGGCTGACCACAATGTATACAGCCCAGAAGAGCAGACCGCTGGGCTCATGAAGAGACCATAGGCTGCGGGTCGGAAATGGATGAGACATCCCCCATGTCTTCAGCTGCCCCAAGAGGAAGGAACAGCATTCAAAATATTGCATTATTGGAGTCTTGGGAGTTTGCAGTTTCTTCTTATTTGCTGCTTCTTAAATTATCTATTAAATTAGTCATAATCAACTCTTCCTTAATAAACATGTGACAAGAATTCAAAAATAGAAAGGCAAATAAAATCTGTTAACTTAGGCTCAAAAATGCAGATAAATTTGTGCTAAGAAGATGATTTTTCTAATCTAAGAGGTCTTACGGTCTTCAAGGGTCTGATAAAAGAGTAACAATTTTGTACAATTTTACCTTTTTTCTAAAAGGTCAGAAATTCTTAATCCTTAAACACAGTGTAGCCTTCCATTTATTTGTTTCATCTTTAATTTCATTATTCAGTGTCATAGTTTTCAGAGTATAGGTGTTTCCCATCGTTGGTTAAATTTATTCCCAGATATTTTATGTTCTTTGATGCAATTATAAATGAGATTGTTTTCTTAATTTACCCTTCTGATAGTTTGTTATTGGTGTATAAAAATGCAACCAATTTCCAAATGTTAACTTTGTATCCTGCTATTTTACTGAATTCCCTTACTAGTTCTAATAGTCTTTTGGCGATATATACAGTATCATGTCATCTGCAAATCATGACAGTGCTGCCTCCTCCTTTCCAATTTAGATACCTTTTTATTTCCTTTTTTATCTGATTGCTATGGCCAAGACTTCCAATATTATGCTAAATAAAAATGGTAAAAGTGGATGCTTTGTCTTGTTCCTGATCTTAAAGAAAAAGCATTCAACTTTTTATTGTTGAGTATAATGTTAGCTATGGTTTTGTCATAAATGGCTTTATTATGTTGAGGTATGTTTTTTCTAACCCCACATTGCTGAGATTTTTATTACATATAGATGTTAGATTTTATCAAACATTTTTCTGCATCAACTAATATGATCATATAATTTATATTCTTCATTTTGTTTATATGGTGCATCACATTAATGGATTTGTAGATATTTAACCAACCCTACATCTTAGGAATAAGTCCCACTTGGACATGATATATAATATTTTTAATGTATTGCTGAATTTGGTTTGCTAAAGTTTGTTGAGGATTTTTGCATTTACACTTATCAGGGATATGGGATTACAATTTTCTTTTTTTGTAGTGTCTTTGTCTGGTTTTGATAATAGGGTAATGCTGGCTTCAACAAATGAGTTTGGAAACTTCTTCAGCTTTTGTAATAGGTTGAGAAGGATAGGTCTTAATTCTTCTTTGAATTTTTGATAAAATTCACCTGAAAAGCCATCTGGTCCAGGAATTTTGTGTTGAGTGTTTTGTTTTGTTTTTTATTATTACTGATTCGATTTTCTTATTAGTGATCAGCCTGTTCCAATTTTCTGTTTCTTCCTGATTCAGCCTTGGAAGAGTATTATTTCTAGGATATCCATTTCTTCCCGATTGTCCAATTTAATGCCACATAGCTATTTGAAGTATATTTTTATGATCATTTGTATTTCTGTGGTGTCAATTGTTACTTTCACTCTTTCATGTCTGCTTTTATTTATTTGGGTCCTCTCTTCTTTTTTTTTTTTTTTTTTTGGAGTCTAGCTCAAGGTTTTCTTGTGTTTTGGTTTTGTTTTTTTCTTCTTCTTCTTCTTTTTCAAAGACCCAGCTTTTGATTTCATTGATTTTTTAATGTTATTTTTAAACTCTAATTTATTTCCACTCTGATACTTATTATTTCACTAGAGGCCCGGTGCACAAACTGGTGCACTTGGTAGGGGGTCCCTCAGCCTGGCCTGTGTCCTCTTGCAGTCCGGGAGCCCTGGGGGGATGTCTGACTGATGGATTGCCATGGAGGCAGGGGAGGCTGCCACCACTGCCACTGCTCTCGCCAGCCATGAGCTCAGCTTCTGGCTGAGCAGTGCTTTTCCTTTGGGAGCTCACTGACCACCAGAGGGGCAAATCCTGCATTGAGTGTCTGCCCCTGGTTATCAGTGCGCATCATAGTGACTGGTCATTCTACCATTCAGTCATTTGCATATTAGCATTTTATTATATAGGATTCCTTCTACTCACTTTAGACTTTCTTTGTTCTTTTTTTTAACTTTTTTTCCTAGTTCCTTTAGGTGTAAGTTTAGATTGTTGAAGTTTTTCTGCGTGTGTGTGTGTGTGTGTGTGTGTGTGATTTTTCTTGTTTGTTTATGTGTTTTTTTGTATTGCTATAAATTTTCCTTTTATAGCTGCTTTTGCTGTATCCCTATATTTGGAGTCATTGTGTCTCCTTCTTCATTTCTCTCAAAGTACCTTTGGTTTCTTCCTTAACCTCATTATTCACCCATTCATTGTTTAGTAGCATGATATTTAGCCTCCTTGTGTTTCTGTGTTTTGCAGGGTTTTTGTTCTTGTCATTAATTCCTCGTCGCACGTCATTATTATCAGAGAAGATGCTTGATAAGGTTTCAATCTTCTTTAATTTTTAATACTTGTTTTGTAGAGTGGCATGTGGTCTATCCTGAAAAATGTTCCATGTGGGCTTGAAAAGCATGTATACTCTGCTCCTTTTGGGAAACTGTTTTAGCAGGACTTCAGTGCTCGTCGAATCTATCCTTCAAGTGTGATTTGTGGAGCCATTTGGGTGGTGCTCTGGTGTTTCCTGAAGCCAGCCGCTGGTTGCTTTGGTTACTGAGCCTCTTGGCAGTGACTCCTGTGCGGCTGCCACTGGTGCCAGGCCTGGAGCCTCTTGGTGGGAGCTACAAAGTAACCTGTGGTTGGTTGGTGCTTGTGTTGGGCGTAGATGTGCTCTGAAGAAGCTGTGATCAACTGCTTCCAAGATCAACTGCCATCTGTGCTCGGCTTGTGGCTCTTTATTGGGCATCACAAAGTGAGCTGACGCCAAGCCACCACTTGTGCAGGTCTTGAAGCTACTTAGTTGAGGCTTCGTTTCTGGCCAGTTATTATAGGTTTGTGGCCACCTGGTGGGAGTTACCATGCAAGTTAAGACCAATTACCACTTGTCCTGGACTTGGGACCATCATGCGTCCAAAACGAAAACCATGCTCACACACCACGATGTCTTGAATTTAATTTAAAAAATAAACCTGCAATGAATATTATAAAAGAAAATATATTGCTCACAATTTTGGTATTCTTGAATATCTTCAGCTGAAAATTCTCACTAAAAATGATTTTAAAGTTGGCCAGGACTGCCACTTAGGGAAAACTTTTTTTTTTTTTAATAGATGCGCACAGCGAGTGGAGAAGGTCCATCGCTTGCATCTACAGACGCTTATGGCATAAAACGGGTTTTAAAAAGCTACGAGGCGTGTCAAGGTTCTTGGTTGCTTGTTTTGGGTTGTGCCTTTAAGAGATTTGGGGGACGTCTTTAGCATGAACCAAGGCCACTATGTAGAGGAGCCACAGAGAGAGGCTCAGCCTGAGCAGCGGAGTTGGGTGGGGCAGGGTCTAAGGAAATTATCAGGGTGGGGCAAATGATGTTAGCCAAGGAAACAGAAAGCTCAGACTTGGTGCTCGCCTGTACAAAGTTAGCTGGGTGTAAGGAGAGTTCTACAAAGAAATAGTGGCGCCTGCCATCGCTTCTGTCAGGAGAGAGAGTTGCACTGACCCTGCCCATCCAGCCCTCACCCTGTAGTTCATTTGGTACCTCTCCCTGTGTCCCTGGCACATTCTGAACTGCTGCCCCTGCGCTGAATCTCAGAGCAAGTGAATCTGTGATTTAGTGAATTTGTGCACAGGCCTCATAAGAGGATCAGCTCCGTTTCTCTCTCAGGTGTTATCCCCACTGGTTTTCACTGCCAGATGGTATGTGGGCTCCTGTTCCCAGCACTGGGTACCCATGCTGGAGAGCGGAGGGTGCGGATGGACTTCTCAGTCATCACGGGGAGCCTTCACAGCCAAGATCTTCCTCCTGAGTCTTGGTTGCCACATTGTGTTTGTGAAGACCCACAAAGTGAGTCTTCCATTCCGCGTCTCCACCGCTCCTGGAAGACTCACTTTGGCTTCTGCTTTAGAGCCTTGGTTGTTTGAAGTCTGTTCAGCTTAGTCTTCAGCTGGTTCTCAGTTACGGCTGTTCTATAATTTAGTTGTAATTTTAATGTGGTTGTGGGAGAAGATGACCATGGAGTTTACCTTCTCTGCCATCTTGACCAGAAGTCTCTGTAGTCGTGTGTTTTTCTTTTGCTTGAATAAAGTGCTAGCAGTGGAATTGTGGGTCCTGTAATAGTATATAATTAACTTTATATAAAACTGTCAAACTGTTTTCCAAATGGTGGTGTCATGTTATTTTTCTGCCAGTAATTTATAAGAGTTCTGTTTGCTTTTGCTTTTTATCCTTGCTCACACTTGGAATTGCCAGTCTCTATTTAGCCATTCTTATAGGGGTAAGAGTGGTATTTCATTGTGGTTTTAAGTTTGTATTTTCATGTTGACTAATGATTTTGAACATCTTTTCATGTGTGTTTTTAGCCATTTATATATCTTTTTTCTTAAAGTGTCTATTAAAATGTTTGTCAACCTTTTAAACCCTTAATAAATTATATGATTTATTCTGAGTATCTGGGACAAAACCCATGAAATTATCTCCATTAATGGTGGTTCCAGACTAAGAATCTCCTCAACTATATTTAACTAAAATGTAATACCTGAGGTACCTGAAGCAGCACAGTGGGATAAAGAACCCCCAAAAGAACACAGAAAATATTGATAAATGAATCCAAAACAAAGCTGAAGCAGGAAATAAGAGACAACATAGTTTGTGGTCAGAAAGGTCAGGAAAGAGTCAGCCTTTAAAAACTGGTCAAGGAAAAATTTCCTAACAGACTGAACAGTGAGTGTAAGGTGAAGCTCTTCTATGTGGTACTGCGTGCTTTTGTGGAGACAGAAATGGAATCTTAAGGAAGTCAAAAATGACTGGATAATATAAAAATCACACCTTTATAATTTTCCATTTGTTGTAGAGTTTACTACTTTAACGAGTTTTTGCTGATTTCTTGTCCTAATTGAATAAGTTCCGGAGACATGGCTTTCACTGTCAAATCTTTCTAGGGGAAAGATTGCCATAGGGTCTCTGTTTTAGCAAAGGCATATGGAAGACCCACTATGGACAAAGCAGCAGCAAGCAAGAATCACCTTGGTTTTCTGTAACGTCATTTTTCCTTAGTGCAAACATGCTAGTACCATTGGTTGGCAAAATAGTAGAAAGAAAAGATCTTAACTCTATCTTCCTTGATATTTTCACTTACATTGTTGTGTTAGCAAAGAATTTTTATTAGACCATAGATATTAGTTTAGGGGAAAAAAGAAATGCCTAACTTACTCTGATTTCTATATAAAGTAGTCAACAACAAAAAAAATAGATACCTAAAAATAAGATTTAAAATAGAATTCATTTGTGCAATAAAAATAAATGAAAATAAAAATGGACAAGACGCAATTATAGCATCAAAATTAATCAACATAAAGTAATTAATTTTTGCTACATACAAGTCTTCAAATTTAGTCAAGTTCACCTCCTAGAAAAAGAATAAAGGGCTATCAGTTCATAGGCAATTTAGAGAAGAAGAAACCCAAATGGTTAACAAGAAAATGAAGAGATGCTCAAGCTCATCATTAATCAGAGAAATGCAAATTAAAACCTCATCAAAGTTTCAGTCTATATCCTATAGAGTAGCAAAAATTATAAAGCAAAAGAAACCAAGTATTGGTAGAATGTGGTGACATAGGGAGACATGGAAACTACTGGTGGGAGTTGTTCACCACCCTTGCAAAGAGTTCACTGGAAGTATCCAACTGAGTCAGTTTTTTTCAGGGTATGTGTCTCATTGAAATTCCAACAGATCTATAGGTGGGAAAGTATGAGGATGTTCACTATCATGTTGCTGGTGGTGACAGGAAGTAAAGGCAATTTGAATTTCCTTCCTTGATTGAATGGATAGGTGCAATGTGCTGAACATTAAGAAGCACTATGTAGTAGTTAGAAAGAATACACCAGATAGAACAATGTGGGGGGAGGGTTGATGTGCAAAAAAGAATGATAGGCTTCCGGTTCAGACGGTGGAATAGGTAAATACAGAACTTGCATCTACCCATAATCACATCAAAATTACAACCGAACTACAGAACAGCAATCATTCAGATCACCTGAAATCTAGCTGAACAGAAGTCCTGTAACTAAGTCTATAAAGAAGAAGTCACATGGACTCTGGTAGGAGGGGCAGAGATGATGAGGAACAAGCAGGTCACACACCCACATAAGGCAGTTAAAAATTGAGAAGGATGTCAAGGAGTCCAGGCCCTATTCAAAGAACCCCCGGCCTAGGGTTCCAGTGCTGGGGAGAGAAGTCCCCATAACTTGTCTAGGAAAACCAGTGGAGATTATGGCTGGGTGAGAGAAAGCTGCTGGAGTCCCAGGCATTCCTCTTAAAGGGCCTGCACACAGACTTATTCAAACTCACTCTCTCTGAGCTCTATTGCTGGGCAACAGTGCAAAAGGCACCAGGGATAACTGGAGGAACTGAATTTTCAGCTTCAGGGCGAGGGCTGGGGAATCAGCTTTCTCCCAAACAGAAGTCAGGCAGAAGCCATTGTTTCTTAGATGCAGGCACAGGAAAGTGCCATATCTGAGTCTCCATCAATTTTGCTAACACCTTTGGCCCCTCCCTGGTGACATTTAAAAACCCCACCCTACTCAACATTTGGGCCCACCCAAGACACTTCCATTGGCCAGTAGGCTACTATGAGCAAACAAACAGCCTAGAACACATGATAAACACAATATACCCATGTTATTCCTATAAAAGAATAGTACCCCGACCCCAATATCTTAACCACATGCCAGTTCTCTGTATTTTGAAATATAAAACCTTACCCTTGCCTATTGATTTTAAGAAGTAGAAACAATCTCTATAAATCTTTAAGAAAAATAATGATTGAATTTTACTTTAGAGAGTGTTTAGATGAACTTGAGCTTGGAAGAAAAATAAATATTTTAAAACTTCTGGGTTTTATAAAGAATAATCTGTCCCAACTGGCTGGCATGGCTCAGTGACTGAGCATTGACCTATGAACCAGGAGGTCACAGTTCCATTTCTAATCAGGCACATGCCCAGGTTGTGGGCTCAGTCCCCAGTGTGGGGCGTGTAGGAGGCAGCTCACCAATCAATGATTCTCTATCAGCATTGATGTTTCTTTCTCTCTTCCCTCTTCCTCCTCTCTGAAATCTATAAAAAAAATATTTTAAAATAAATAATCTGTCCTTTTTATTAAAGAATAACATAATGAATGTCAGTTGTCCAGCAAAGACAGAAAATTTAAAAGTAGCATACCAACTCTTTCATGGGGTGAAGGGATATTAACAGCTGCTGTGGGAGAAATTTGATTTCATAATCAAATAATTTCATAAACTGTGGGCTAAACACAGCTTTGTGTTTCATAAACTATAGGATTTGTTGAAGCCTATACTATATCAACGTGCACTGTGAATATTCCAGAAGTACTAGTATAGGACCCAGCATTTCCTGGTCTCACCTATGGACACCATTTATTACCAAGAATTTTGGGAGACTAGTGTTCTTTCATTTCTATCTCAAGAAATGCTACTCTATATTCAATTCATCATCAAAGTTATCTAGACATACAGACATCTCCTGGTATATATAGATAGATATAGATATAGATATAGATATAGATATAGATATAGATATAGATATAGATATAGATATAGATGATATAGATTTAGATATAGATATAGATAATAGATATAGATATAGATAGACAGATATAGGTAGAGATATAATAAAGATAGAGATAGAGATATGGAGATAGAGATATGTATATAGGTTCTTAGTACCATCCATACTAACAGACTCAGAATTTCTGGTGGAGGTTAGGACAACATAGGAAGCCCAGAAATTTATATTTTTAATAAACTCTCTAGTTAATTTTGTTAATTAAACCAATTTGAATTAGCCTATATAATAAAAGCCTAATATGCTAAGTGCCTGATCATCTGGTCATCCATTCAACTAATCAAAGGGTAATATGCTAATGATATGCTAAGGCAGCTCAACCACTCACAATGACATGCACTGACCACCAGGGGGCAGATGCTCCAACTGGTAGCTGGGGTCTGACTGATCAGAAGTGAGCAAGACAGGCCCTCCCGTGGTCCCTTCCTGACTGGCCTACCTCCCACATTCCTCCCTAGCACCAATCGTGTACTTGTGGGGACCCTCGGCCTGGCCTGTGCCCTCTCACAATCTGGGACCCCTCAGGGGATGTTGGAGAGCCAGTTTCAGCCCAATCCCTCAGGCCAAGCCAAGGGATCTCACTGGTGCACAAATTTGTGCACTGTGCCTCTAGTGCATAGTTAAAGACTTAGGTACACGGGGTGTTCCAAAAGTCTTTATGTAGTTTTTAATTTTAATGACATCAGGAGTTTAACACTACAAACTTATAAAAAAACATTCAAAATTTTAATATTTTTAAATATTTATGTTAAATTTTTTAAATATTGATGTTTCTTATTAAAATTTAACATAGCCACTATCTTGTACTATGCATTTCTGTAGCCAATTTTCAATGAGATGTTCATGATGAATATAGTAAGAAATAAGAGGGCCCAAGTTGTTTTCTAAATTATCAAAGTAAATTTACATTTGATGTAATTGTGATGTGCATTATACTTTTTTTAAAAAGTGGTATTCTGTGAACTAATTGAATACAATTCTTATACTAACAAGATGTTTGATTAGCAAAAATATCCAGTCACTATCTTATATAATAAAAGGCTTATATTGTCCCCCTCAACCGGGAGTTCGACTGGGAGTTCAAGTGGGAGTTTGATCATGGGGTGGGGCCGGCTGACCAATCACCTGCAGTCCATCCCACTGACCAACCCAGCCTGACCCACCCTGATCAGGGCAGGCCAGCCGGACTCCACCAGAGGACAAATTCATGCACTGGGCCTCTAGTTCATTATAAATAAAAAGGAAATTACAATTTCAATTTAACTAACCTGGGAGGGAGAAATGGGTATAGAGATACTTAAAGAAAACTCTGAATTAATGATAATAAAATAATTTTAATTTTAATAATTAAACCTTCATCCAATGATTTGTGGAAGAGTATAGCATTTTTATTTATAATATTATTAATTTCACTTTAATTTTAAAGTCTAATTGTAATTTTGGGATCCTATATGAATCTAATATATAAAACTCTCATACATACCAACATGGATACACAATTTAAGGCCACCTACTACTCTTTCATTCCATGAGACATCATTATTCATCAAATGTTGTTGAGTATCAACTCTATGGCTGGTACTGTTTGATACTGAGTTTATTAACTAAAGAAATGGATAAAATCTATGTTCTTATATGCTGTTTATATTCTCCTTAAGGTAGCCACATATTAAACAAATAAACAGTTAAAACATATTGTGTGTGAGATGCTGATGAATGACTTGGAGAACACTAAAGCAGGAAAGGGCAATAGAAAGTCCCAGAAGGAGGAGGGGGGGAGAGTCCTCTTTTATTTATGGCGATTAAGGGAGGCTTTCTTAATAAAATGACATTTGAACAGAGGCATGAAGAGAGAAAGTACATCATGTTATCTACAGGACAGTTCTAGACAGAGGAAATACCATAGTAAGGATGTAAGCAACTTTGAGGAGCCAGCATTGTTGGAGCCAATAAGAGATGGAGAGACGTGGTGGGGTCACAGGAGGGTTTTGAGCAGAGTGGTATCACCTGATTTATACTTCAAAAGAAGAGACTATTGCAATAATAATCTCAGCACAAGATGTTGGTCAATGGACTAGTGTGGAGATGGTGACCCGTGTCAGAAGTGACAGAACAGGATATGAAGTAAACTGGATTTGAACTACAAAAGAAAAAGAGGATTAGAAGGTGATTTGGGGCCTAAGCAATTGAAAAGAGGGAGCTGTCATTTGCAGAAACAGTGAGAAATGTTAGGGAATTAGGCATGGGAGAGTGGAGGTGAGAAATTAAGAGTTCGGGTTAAATTTGAAATACTTAAAAAAAACTTTGACATTGATTTGTAGAGTAAGCAGCTGATTATAGAAATTGGACTTCAGAGTAGAGAGCATAGACATAGATATGAGGCTGGACTTTGTCAGCAAAACTGGTATTGTAAGATTTTACCACTGAGTTTGAAAATATAGAAAAGAGAGGATGTAAAGACACTCAATATTTAGAGGTTATGGGATGAATTGAAACCCTCAAAGATGCAGAGGACTGCCCAGTGGGAATAAAGAGCTAGGACAGCCCTAGCTGGGTTGCCCAGTTGGTGGCCATACACCACAACACTGTGTGAATTTGATTCGCAGTCAAGGCACATACCTAGGTTTTGAGTTCAATGCCTGGTTGGGGCAGGGAGACAACTGATCAATCTCTCTCTCTCTCTCTCTTTCTCTCTTTCTCTCTCTCTCTCTCTCTTTCTCTCAATAGAAACATATCCTCAGGTGGGGGGTTTGTGTGTTTGTTTTTAAAGAAAGAGAGAGGGATAGTCATATTCTCCATGTACCTGGATTTCTTAATGTCTTCTCCAGTACCTAAAATAACAAAATTAATTATGAAATAAAGATGTGATCCAATTTTCTCCAAAATCCAAAGAGATATATAAAAATACAATTAAACTGGCCCCTTTCTCTGACAGATGAAGAGATAAATGAAAAATAAACAAGCTAATGTGAATGATTTTTTTTTTTAATTCAGATTGGGTTATAAACTCAATCTTGGCTCCTATTAGCTCTATCTCCTTTACCTTCTATATCTGAGTATAGCTGTTTAGTTATAAAAATTATGTAGATTATTATTTTTAAATCTTTATAACATAACTGAATGGTTTTCTTTTTATAATTGACTAGTAACAAGTGGAATGTACCAAACTGAGATATTTATAGATTAAAATGTATTTCAGAACAATCAAAAAGAGTATGGATTAGGTGTCTACCTACAAGGAGTGACCTGAAGACCATCAAAACCTATGGAGGATTCCAGGGGTAATAGAAAGAAGAGGAGCCATAAAGGCCATGGTTTGGTGAGATCTTATGAAATTTTGAAATTTGTTAGAGTTTTGCTCATTTTAAATACATGTTTCCCTTTGTATCCAATTTTGTATTCTTTTTCTAAAATACAATCCCCCCCCCCCAGTTGTATAAACTTTTAATCCCACCAAACCTGGACTTACGAATAAGTCTGTGGTAAAATAGCCCAGAGGGTGGCCCAGAAAAATGCTCTCCTCCGAGACTGCAGGCCTGAGAGGAGCTGGGAATGAGTGATTCCCTTAAGCCAGAGAAGAGCCAGAGGGAAGAAATCACCTTGGATGGAGCACCTATCAGAGGATAGAACAGGGGAGTGATCGAGTACAAAAACCACACTGCAAAGGCTTTATCTCCTATGCCATCTATATTCCATGGTATCTGCTAGTTGGGTCATGTTCTAGAGACCCTAAGTGCTTCATCTTTACTTGGTGAAATATTTCACTTATATTTCAAGAAACTGGTTTAGCCGAAGCCGGTTTGGCTCAGTGGTAGAGCGTCGGTCTGCGGACTGCAGGTTCGATTCCGGTCAAGGGCATGTACATTGGTTGCGGGCACTTCCCCGGTGGGGGGTGTGCAAGAGGCAGCTGGTCGATGTTTCTCTCTCATTGACGTTTCTAGCTCTCTATCTCTCTCCCTTCCTCTCTGAAAAAATCAATAAAATTTTTTTTTTAAAGAAACTGGTTTAGATGATCTTGAATATTTAATTTAAAGCTGATCACAGAAAATCCAAAAATAAGAAGGAATCTTAGTTATTACAATATTATTGACTATATTTCCTATGCTATACTTTACAACCCCATGGCTATTTAAAATAATAATAATAATAATAATAATAATAATAAATTTAAATTTTCCCTATCCAAAGTAAAAAATAAAAATAAAAAAGGAGGAATTTTAGGAATCCTACAGACCTACCTTCATTTTACAAACAGGAAACTACAGAGCTCATTAGAAACAAAATTTCAATCAATCAATCAAGTGATCAAATATTATTGAATAACCTCTTGTGTTTAAAGCATTGAAAAGAGAAAAAAATCTGAAGAATCAACTTTATATCTTTAACACTTAAACTTAAAATATAATATTTAGGGCTACTAGTAATATATTAACACTAGATATACATGTGTGTATACAAATATAACATATATATGCATTCCCAAATATATAATAGGGGCTTGGTGCACAAAATTCGTACATGGGGGAGCTGTCCCTCAGCCTGGTCTGCACCATCTCCAATCTGGGACCCCTCGGGGGATGTCCAACTGCTGTTTTAGACCAAATCCTGCAAGCAGTCAGACATCCCTCTCACAATCAGGGACTGCTGGTTCCTAACTGCTCGCCTGACTGATTGCCCCTAACCACTTCTGCCTGCCAGCCTGATCACCCCTAACCACTCCCCTGCCAGCCTGATTGATGCCTAACAGATCCCCTGCTGGCCTTATCACCACCAAATGCCCTCTCTTACAGGCCTGGTCAACCCCCAACTGCCCTCCCCTGCCAGCCTGGTTGCCCATAATTGCCTTCCCCTGCAGGCCTGGTCATTCCCAACTGCCCTCCCCTGCAGGCCTGGTACCCCCAACTGCCTTCCCCTGCAGGCCTGGTTGCCCTCAATTGCCCTTCCCTGTCTGCCATCCTGTGGTGGCCATCTAGTGGGGGCCATCTTGTGACAACATAAGAGTGGCCATCTTATTGTGGCCATCTAGTGATGATGTGAGAGTGTCACACAAGGGTACAAAGACCACCTAGGCTTTTATTAGTATAGATATGCACACATATATATTTAGTATTATGTACTGTATATATATATATATATATATATATATATATATATATATATAATGTGTAGTTACTTCAGAACAATGAAATAAAAGTGCTATAAAAATATAAATGACAAAACCAGTAAATATCATATAAGAATAATTTATAATGATCAGATAATTCTAAGATATTGATGTACTTGATAATTCTTAACATTATCATTAATAGGAAAAGTAAAAAATAGTTTGATGAGTGCCTATGCAAGCAAACAAAATTTAGATTATGGAATCAAACAATCTATTCTTTGTTCATATTTTATATTTTTTAAATTTTAAATAAATGTTATACTTCTTTCTAAAATTTAAATATTTTAAATAAATGTTAACTAGACCGTGTGTGTGTGTGTGTGTGTGTGTGTGTTTGTGTGTATGAGTCCTCAGAAATATGAGAGATAAAATCTGGACTTTTGCAATGAGGAAATCAAAGGCAACAAGTTGTTTACTATTCTGTATGTTGTCTCTGTCCTTACAACAAACCAAATTAGTTTTGTCTTTGGCTGGACTCGTGAGACCAATATTCTATTAAATTAATCTACCAAAAAACAAACTTCAAAACTCCAAAGAGATTTGCTTTCCCTAATTAAAACACTGAAAGGGACAGATTAAAACACAGAAGAGGTCATGGAAACTTTAAAACTATTCTATACCACACTCCTATCCCTTGCCCCATCCCACCACATCTCCAAAACAAGCTTAAAGATGAATGTTGAAATAGAGTCCAGAGTACATTAGTCTTCTAGTAATAACACAACCGTCTGAAAGCTAGGAGGAACTGAGCAGGATTATGGTTCTTCCTTTTCTGTTGTTGTGTTTCATGCTATTCATTTTGGGGTTTTTTAAAAACCAAAGAAAGAATAGGCAGCTGGATGGACAGACAGACAATTGCTTGAAGCTAGATCATTAGTAGCTTAAATAGTAATCTTTTAAGTGTATTGCCAAACATACTGTAAAGACATCTGACATAGCTCTTGACTGAAAAAAGCTGAGGTGATGTGGTAACCACACCTCAAACTATTTTTGACTGCCTGAGTTAAAATGCTACTTTCATCTTATAAAAAGGTACAAAGATAATGACTTGATATCTATATATACTAGTATATCCTTTCAAATATTTTTAAAATTACTCAAGAGACTATAAGAAAACCACAACACCAGAGAGACTAAGTGGTTTGGGGTCCCAAATAAATAAATGTTTCCTAGTTCCAAGGTTTACAGAAGATATACAAGGTATACAGCTGTATACAAAGGACGTATACAGTTCTACCTTTTTCTAGGAAATATTTGTGACAATAAAATCAGAATACTTTGCCCAGTAAAAACTATCATAGTAAGAACCATGGAAGCAAAGAGCCAGAAAAAAATATTTTAAAATAAATCAGCCAATCAAGGAAAATAAAGAACATTAATGACTCATATAAGCTCATATTGTAATTTTTTTAGAAACCAGGTCAGAAATACCCCTATTTGCAGCTTGTAATTAAAGAATATTATCAACTCCAGCATACCTTTTGCTGATTATTTTTGTTTCTTATTTTTTAAATCTCTGTTTTAAGATCTTAACAATGTTTTAATTTGAAACACATTCCTTGAATATTGATACTGCTATGAACAAGTGTTTTGTCTAATGTTGAAGTTCTAAACTACTTGTATGTGTTTTAATTTATAACAAAAACCTTGAGTTGTGACAATTAACAATTACCGTATTACTTGTCTACGTACAATGAGGTGGCACCGGCAGTAGTGGGATTTCCCAGTGTCTTTGAGTCAGTTAGCTTGGAATTATAATATATCAGTAGCTAAGTGCTAATTTCTGAAACTCATCATCGTGTGGTGGTAGTTGGTTGAATGATCCACTCACATCCTAAATCTCTTACAGCCAGTGGTGTGCCGGTAAATGGCTAACAGCCAAGTTCTCCGAGGTGGGGAGAAGCCCAGCCCTGATTTGTAAAGCACTTGCCATTTGCCATGGAGGAAATATTCCCACCATGGCCAATTTCAAGATACTGAAAGAGGGCATTGATTATAAAGATGGTGCACAACCAACTCCTGAGAGCCCTTCAGAGCCACCTCCAACATACCACACCACTCCGTAGCAGTCCTGAAACTACAAAACAAGTTCCCGGCATCCCAGTGTCTCCCTTTAAAGGGCCATTCTCATGATTACCGGGAAGGCCGCCCAATCATCACCCTTCTTTTTCCCCTTGCCATTATAACTCTCTCTTCTCTGGCAAACTGAGTCTGATGTTCAGATAAGCTTTTGGTCTTAAACTTCTTCCCCTGGACCCATGAGATTAAAGACCCAAGTCCTCCCTCTCCACGTTGCACATCTTTATAATGCCATGGTCTACAATAAAAGGAAAAGGCAACTTCCACGGTGGTCCTTTAGGCCCAGAGTGGCAACTGCCATTATTTCCTAGCACCGGAAAGAGAGTCGAGAGGAAGGTAACTAAAATTGTTCCCTAAGGTGCATGTCAATATGCCAGGTGGTGCTGACTGTAGAGCCTCCTACCAAAGTTCTTTCCCACTCGCTGGCCTGTGGGGTGACCATGAATGGTTCCACATGGAAGTTCAAAGCCAAGTGCCTGGCACAGGGAAGGGATGGATATGTGTTTGTTGAATAAGTAAGTGAATACTCATCTCCTCTCTCAATCTTGTGATTACCTGTTTATGGATAGTCCCTTAGAAGGAAGTATCCATAATATAGTTGCCCTTTGATAATGTATCCTCAGCTATTTTATAATATAAATAATATGATGGAAGGGACTACTATGGAAGTATTTCTGAATTTATCAAGTGGCTAAACTGCAGGTAAGGGAAAACAATATATCCCTGAAATTGTGCAAAGCCATTGCTATCTGTAATGTCACTGATGCTCCAAACTTCCGGGTCTAGATTCACCGGGGAGAACCTGCCTACACTCCAGAAGGCCAGGTGAATGTCTGAAATAAAACAGTAAATTCAACCTCCTGGGTCCGAATTACGCTCAACAAATACTTTTTTTTAAACTTTCTGCTCTCCCAATTCTTCCCCTGCTGTTTTCTTCTCACTGGCTCTATACTCACATGGTACCACATCTATTGGTGCATCTAAATGTACTTTGATGTTCAATATACTGGTTGAAAAATGCTCACTTAGAATACATTTTATTGTTAACTTGAAAGAAGACCATCTTTGATATAATTCCATTCAACTTTGCATCTTGCTAGGGATGATCTGCTATTTCTCAAATGCCAGATCAAATCTTTGCAAACTTTGTAGGGATAGTTGTTGTTATAGTAAGATCAAATGTCTTCCCTGATTAACTTGCCCACATACATGTTGAGTCTTATTTTGATCTGTTTTTATCGGTGTGCCTTATTTAAATTCAATAACTTCCTTCTGCTTTAAAAGTTTCAAACATATTAGGGAATACAACGTTGCTATGACTGTGTTAAGTTTGCCAAAATCATAAATAACCTGTAGGGGTCCTTGAAGTCCTACAACTGTGAACACGAGGAACATTTCATTTTTATTTAGAAACAATGGAATCCTTAGCAAATGTACAAGGAAAGGGAAAACTATAGCCCTCGGAGCTAATAGGAGTTGTATTTCCATCGTCTTCCTTCCTGTTGGTTCCAGAAATGTGTTTCTCCATATAACAAGACAAATGCAACTGGAGTCAATCTACTTTTCAAGCATCTGGTCATATAGGACCAAATTTGTACTATCTTCAAGGTCCCTTCCTTTCTTTAGTAGAGTTACTAACCAACTATCATAACCAGCAACTGAAAATATATACTTAGGATAGACTATACTTCTTAATTTAGTATATTGTTTTGTTGTGTTAAAAATAAATAAAACTAACCACAAAAACATGTGTTCTTCAATAACAAACAACTTATTCAGAACCCACTATTTAGTTTTCCTTTTATTTTTGTCTTCGGTGTTAGATTTGTTTTAGCGGTATCGGTGCTCTCATAAAATGGCTTGGCTTGCAGTTCAGCCTGTCTGTGAAATCCCCAGGGGAGCAAAAGTTGAGCCTAAGTCACTTTACCCAACTGTGTCAGCTATTCCTGATGATACGAGTGCCATAGGGTGGGGCTACCTTATAGTCAAAATAAGAAGTTTAATCCTCTACTTCCCCAATATTAATAAAATGCAGCAGTTTCTCTTTCCACAGGGTACAATTAATAATCATTTCTCACTCAATCGGCTGAGACCCAACACTACCATTAGACAGTATTTCTTCAACAGCTGAGTCATCCCTTTCAATTTGGTATCAATTAGGCTAATTAGTGGTTAACAGCTCAGACTGTCCTTCCATCACTTGGAAATAGCTCTCCACAAATGCCGGGCACTTTCTCTGAGATTTTCTCATGAACTGATGATACTATATGTCTTGGCTGCTAAAAAGAGAAGCTACATGCTGGAAAGATAACACTTGGCTGCTACGTTGTCTGACCACTGTCACTAAGAGAGCCTTCGCTGCCCACCCACTAGTTCTGTGGTCTCTTGTCAGCCACAGCAGTTGGCGTACAATTTGTTGGCCACTGATACAACTGAATTCTTGTATCGTCTCATCTCCCCAGCGAGGTGGTGGGGTTGTGCTCTCCCCAGAGGGCATAGGTACCTGTTAAAACAATATTTCTTTTGGCTCTGGTTCTAAACCCAGGCAAGGGGGATTAGAAAGCTGGCTTTAATTGTGCTTGTCTTTTTCTTTTGAGAGTGGCAATCATTCGGTAGCACCTTTTGTGATATGAAAATGAACACTGGATTAAAGCCTATTTTTGATGCCTCACCAACCATGCTAGTCAGTCAGGCACCTTGCTTAAGCCGGTGGGTGTGCATAGCGGGCAACTCAGCCTTGGCAGGAGGCAAACATTGAGCAATTTCAAAGCAAACCTAGTTGCTACTCCTAACGAAGATCACTGGAAACAAGTTTACAGATGTAATTCAAAGAGTTATTTAGCATTGTTCATTTCATTACCAAATATAATCTGGAAGGTTTTGACAGGTTGATTTCCTTCATGAGACTTTAATCATCATAATACATTAAACAAAGAGCCTGTGTAAATTAGAGAAAACCATGAAGTAGGTTGTCCTCCAAATTAAATCTTCACTGGAAAATAACTTTTCAAAACTAAAGTAGTTTTTTTTAAATGTTAAGTTTCTTTTACATACGTCTTTTAGGATGCCACATAATATGAGAAAATTTCAGTTTAAATAATCCCATAATTATGTCCCAGGAGTTTAGATGTTTATTACTTTATTCTATTAAATTAGCTATGTTGCCAACCTTTTGATTCTAAGAAAAGGAATCCTATGTAATAGAATTAGATATGAATAGATGTTTGAATATGGTAACTCAAAAGAAATGTCCAGGAGTCATTATAATATTACTATGTATAATGACCATAACATATCTTACTAATAAATCTCATATCAGATTTTATGTAAAATTTTTTCAAAATATTTCACTGACCTGAAAAATATATAGTTTAAGCTTATCTGTGGTTAAGCAATTTTAATCTTTAATTTTACTTCATAAATGACCCATTAATATTTTATTTACATGTTTGGAGTCTACATAATGTGCAAAATATAGTTACATAATCTATAGGGTTCAGTTATACATGAAATTTTTAAATATGCATTTTTATTTACATTGCGTGAAAAATTAAACAACACAAATATTTTTAAAAGTGACATCAGTTATATGCAAGGGAAATGTGGTCAACAAAACCTGTTAAAAAGATTCATTTTGACTAAACACTGGCTCAGCATATTAAATAATAGAATAATTTGAACTAGCAACTTGCATGTAATTTTAAACATTTTTAAAATTGTATTTTTGATCATTTTTAAAGTTAATCCTGAAAACATAAGTATTGTGTGATTTTACATTAGCATTATAAATATTGAAAACACCTGGGCTCTTTAGCTGAACTCACCTATAATATGAAGAGATGTAGGATTGAATAAGAAGAGCCAGGTGAAAATATCTTTACATATACTGCAACTTATGGTTCAGAAACTTGTAAGTTTTCTTTACTTTTACTTACTTTTTGGCTACCAGTAAAACTCAGTCTTAGATTTTTTTTCCCCCCCTTAAATATAAAAAGATTCTTTGAAGAAATTTTTTCTCAAGTAATAAGAATTATGTAAAAATTATATTATGTGGAACAAATATTTTGGGCAAATGGGGGTAATTACATGCTAAAATTATAATATTTTGCATATATTGCATTAAATAATATATATTAGTAGAATTTATTTCCCCTGTTTCATTTTACTTTTTTATCAAGCCACTCAAAGCTGTAAAGTTGTATTTCTAATGGACAGCACTTCTGTAGATTGCATATACATGACACTAAATAATCAGCAACTTCAATCAAATTTTGATGTAACTTCTTTTTTTTTTCTGAAGTGGCTAAAAGATACCCTCAGCAATTAGTTTGCCTTTTCTAACCAACTTGATCAAGATAAAACAAAAGAAATACCAAAGTCAAGTAAATGCAAAAGCAGTGCCAAACATCAAAAATAGAAAATTACATAAAAATAGGTAAATTGAACAATTTCCATTGGGCAAGCCTTTCAAATAACCAAGCCACTTATAGTTATTGATGCAGCTTCAATTTTTTATCCAGTTCAAACAGGTCCATCCAATTAGACAATATTTGACATTCCTGTTACTCTTCCACATATATTCGTCATGTATTATTCGAAGCAATTTCTGGAGTAATAAATTCAAATGCATAAGAGTGCTCATGTACACCAGGCTTATACATACAAAATATCAAAACCAGGAATTTCAACTACAAATTAGTTTTAGAATAATACATTCATTCCATCAACAATCAGTGGCATGTTTTGTTTTTTTTATTGGCACATATGTTTGAGTATAGTTATATTAAAATAGATATTTGAAAGCTGAAAATTTTAATCAACCAACTGTCTTACATAGTATTATACAATTATAGTCAATAGAGTGGGCCTATCCGAAGAACAGACTGAAACTGACTTCGATATTAAATAACCCGGGGAAAGAAATGGTAACTCAAACTGAAAAATATCACAGCCACATCAGACATAAAACGACGTTATACGGCCTCATAAGCTTTCGTTTTACGGCATGCCTTCTTCTCTCCTCCTCTGTTTCCAGAGTTCTGTTCACATGGAATTTGATGAAATCCCTAGCAGACCGCAAGATGGGTAAACCTGTTCTGACTGCTCTTACGATATCATGGAGCAGGGCTTGAATTACCAATCCACCAGAGAATGCTAATGCAATTATGAGTGTTTACTTACACCATGTGTTTCTCACTGAGCCTCCCCCGCGGTGTCAGGATAAACCAAAGGGAGCTAATGTTTTATAGATGGTAAGACTCTGTTTGTTTTCAGTAGGGCTAAGGCTCCCTAAGCACTCAGACACACTAATTAAAGTAAACTGCAGAGGCCCATAATAAAATATATGTGTTTGGAGACTGTGAGATGAACCCTACTGGCTTATTAAAAGTCAAAAGAAAAATATACATTATTTATGACTTCAAAGGGACACATTGTGAGCTCCAGTTTATTTAAAGGATTAACTAAGCAGTGGTTTGGGTGACCATCTGAACTGAACGGTTCTTCTTTCACAGTTCATTAGTTCTGTCCTATATGTGAGAAGTCATCATTTGGGTTCAAATCAAATATTATTAATCAAATAAATTACTGAGGGTACGCCAACATTACTAAATGAAATCTTTGTAAAATGACTGCTAATAAATCTAGCACTTACTTTTCAACAGTTGCCTGGTTGCAACAACGTGATTTAGACTTTCAAAATGTGTTATAAGTATTAAATTGTACATCGTTCATAAATCTGGCCATCCTAGAAACAGGAAGCTTGGGAGTACAGTACAAAACAAGCTGCTTCCTGACTGTCTGTTTTCACAAAAGTTACTCTATCGTCTCTTCATTTAGAAGCCTGGAAACTTCACCCAGAAACCCACTTTCCCATTTCCACAGTCTACATTGAAGGAAAAACTGATCACACAGGAGAGCCAAAGTCTTTTCACATCCTAGACTTCTTTCAATGTTTATTAATTGTGCTAAATCAAACCACATTATTTAATCAAAGGATATTGCTTACACATAGCTTAAGTAATTCCCAGCTAGAATGATCAAGACAAATCCATGTTGCTGCATTTGTTCCCTAGCAAGTGAATAATTACAAACCTAGCTATTATTGTAGGTTCTGTCAATAAAAAAAAAATTATCTTATTTAACTGAATATTAACATGCATCTGAAGAACCCATATAAATAAAATTGTGCAAGCATTTCAGGATATGAGAAAAAAAAGTCTCATATTATTAAAGGTCTCTTGGAGATTTACCTAAGTTTTCACTTTAAAAAGAAACCATGTCCCCACAAAATAAGAAACTGGTTGTAAGATATCTCTTCTTGATCTTCTAGGAAACAGAGGTTTTCTCAAGATGGTAGTTAAGCTACTACAGATCTGATTATATCCTCATGATTGGGTTATTAGGGCTCTCTCTCTCTCTCTCTCTCTCTCTCTCTCTCTCTCTCTCTCTCTCTCTCCCTTTCTCTCTCTCTCATCTCTCTCATCTCTTTCATCTCTCTCTCTCTCCCCCACTGCTTCCTCCCACTTGGCATTTGTTTCCATCTGAATTTGCCCACAGTCATTTGTCATCACAAACTTAGGTGAAGAACACAATAACAGCTGAGGGTATATGATGGCATTGTGAACACTGTGGGTTACATTTTTAGGTAATTAGTTAAAATTGCTGAGTTAAGAACTAATGATAAAATATTTTTATTTTTATAAGTTCATTTTAATACCCAATGTCCTTCATTAAGGGGAAAAAAAAAACCTAAATGAGTAAATTTAGCTTTATAAAAATAGTTTTTATTAAAAAATAATTTTATTTCTATAATGTGTATAACTTTACCTTAACAATGAATTTATATAAACTTAATTTATAGATTTTTGAACCCATTAACAAAAATTTATATTATAATTTTAATATTCTAGCAAGTATTAGTAGTCGAAACAGTATATTATTCCCACTTAGTTGCAAAATGTTCCCCTAAATTCAAATTATAAAGGGAAAGTTAACAAAATTTATTGGCTTAAGGGCTACTTTTTTTCTTCTACCTACTTCTCCTCTTTTTTTCTCTCGCCCAATGGGCTTCCTAAGTCTATTTTTCTATATTGATAATTTAAAAGCCTCTGTTTGCCTTTGTAATTCTGGAACTATGGTGCTTTTATGCCTATTTTCCTTTAAGGTATGCTGTATAGGCCTCTCCTACCATTTCAAGAAGCATCATATGATGATCTGTAAATAATTTTTTTTAAAAAAAATCACGAAAGGGACCACCAACTTCTTTAAAATGCATGATCCTTTCCGAAAGGTTTAAGACTGTGTATTTTTGTTGACTTCTATTCAACCCATTTATATGATGTCATGTAATATTTTAATATTCAGTGTTCATACATGTGTGTTTTAGATATGATACTATTTCTCAAGGGAAGTGGGGATATTTTTACAACAGCCATGTAAAATAAAAGAGATACCATGAAAAAATAAATGCATGCTCCTTTGAGCAGTACAATTTGGTGTAACTTGTCCATGCATGTGTAAGCTCATACAGTGCCTTTAGCTTTATTTCTTTGGTCAAATACTATCTCCTATTCTAAGCTCTACTTTAACTATGTCTGCTTTACCAAATCAATGTCTCCTTATTTTATCATCAGATGGAAAGTGTTTTACAAATACAATAAAATTCCTTCATTTTCAAAATAATTTTGGTTGAAAAGAAGAAAAGAATAGCTACATTTCCTTCGTACTTACTATAGGTCTGGTATAGTTTCCATTTTTTAGATAAAAACATTGAAATGTAGAGAGAGATGGGTGTTTTGTTTTGTTTTGTTTTTTAGTGTCACATGCTTAGGAAGAAGTGAAGCCTTGATTTTGATACTAGCACAGGCCTATCTGAATCTAGAATTGAGAGCTTAACTATTATGATAAATTTCCTCTCCGGTAATAGAAACCAGTTGTCCATCTACAGGACCAGACTTCTAGGGCCTGCATTTAGAATGAGTTTTATTCAAAAATTAAGTTGAAAATATTCATAGTAACTAAAAGTATTTCACTAAAATATTTTAATTCCCTCTAGGAAGGAAGGAAGAAAAAAAGGGAGGGGGGGAGGGAGGGAGGAAAGGGAAAAGGAAGGAAGAAAAGGAGGGAGGAAAGAAGGAAGGAAGGAAGGAAGGAAGGAAGGAAGGAAGGAAGGAAGGAAGGAAGGAAAGAAGGAAAGAAGGAAGAAAGGATTATATTAGAAACAGGAATTGACACAATAATGGAATTAATCAAATTTATCTGGCCACAGCATTCCTTAGAATTTTAATTATCTTCACATTATCTGGCCCTTAAATCTGTCTTCTTAAGAACATGATTATTGAAATTTATATGAACTTATATTTACTACACAAAATATCCATTCGTGGATCCAAATTTTTATATTATCAATATTTATTTCTGCTTTCCTTTCCCAAAACCACAGCTTCCAGATTGTGTAAATTGTGTCTGATTCATGCTCAAAGGGCACTACATTGTGAGATTTCAGTTTGCATTCACCAAATATTTATTGAAATAACTCATACTTTTTGTAGCATTCACAGTTCTATATATGTCAATGTTATCCAATAAAAATATATCAGAGAAAATGATGACCTTTTTATAAAATGAAGATGAATAATTTTCTCAAAATATGACTGTAAAATGAAAATTCATGCAAGAGTAGGCCTTCCTTCCCCCAACTGCCAGCACCCAGGACCCCAGCTTCCCTCCTCCAATTGCCAGAAAGCACCTAGGACCCAGGCTGGCTTCCCTTCGGCCCTGGCTTGGTCGGGAAGGACGTCCAGAATGAGGTCTGGAAGACATCTGGTCTAATTAGCATATTACCCTTTTATTCTTATAGTCTAGTGGCCCAGTGCACAAAATTCATGCACAGAGGGAAGGCTCCCCTCAGCCCAGCCTGCACCCTCTCCAATTGGACATCCCTCTTGCAATGTGGAACCACCAGCTCCTAACTGCTCATCCTGCCTGATCACACCTACTGCCTCTGCCTGACTGCCTGATCGCCCCTAACTGCCTTCTCCTGCCGGCAACTGCCCTTCCCTGATAGCCTGGTTGCCCCCAACTGCCCTCCCCTGCCAGCCTGATCTCACCCCCAACTGTCCTCTCCTGCCAGCCTGGTTGCCCCCAACCACTCTGATCTTGCCCCCAATGGCCCTCCCCTGCAGGACTGATCTCACTCCCAACTGTTCTCTTCTGCTGGCCAACTTGGTTCTGATTGATTGGTTCCTATGCCAGTCAGCATCAAAAGCTCTGCCTCCTAGACAGCCATTGGTTCTTCACAGCACCCACATTTGGTTCTGATTGGTCAGTTCCTATGCCAGTCAATGTCAAAAGCTCTACCTCTCCTAGGCAGCCATTGGCTCCTCATAGCACCCAGATTCTGATCTGATTTGTCAGTTCCTATGCCTGTCAACGTCTCTGGGCCTATCAACAGGGCCTGATCAGAAAGGCAGGGCTGATCAGCAGCTGGGTGGAGGCCTGGAGAGAAATGGAGGCTTGACTGCTGGCCAGACTGGGAGAGATCGAGAGAGGCAAGTGCTGATCAAAAGCTGCCACAGAGACAACAGATCAGTCCCTGCTTCTCTTTTCAGGCCTCTCTCTGGCCCTGATTCTCAGCCTCCTCAGCAGTCAGCTGACTGCAGGGCTGACTTCTGGTTGGTCAAGCCTTGGTCATGACAGGTTGTTATGACCCAGGGTTTTTGTATATTAGGATATTTATTTAAAAATGAATTACTAATGTCAGAGATTTATTTAAAAAAAATTTTTTAAGTTTATACTTTAGTATAGAGCCTGAGATTCAAACAGTAAAAAGGTAAATGAAGTGAAATAAATTTTTTTTCTTTCATATAGCGTATCTCAATTTGTATAATTATGATTAATGACTGTTTCACCTATAAAACTCTAAGGTTCATTAGGAAGAAGATAATGTCTATTTTTTTTCTTTATTTTACCCCAGTTTCAAAGACAGTGCCTAGATAGTGTGCACAGTATGTGCTAAATATTTATCATTTAGTTGTACATACACTAAGTCCTGTAGGCTATCAGAGAAGGATACATTGCTTTCGGTTGGAGTGATTATAGAAGACTGTGTAAATGAAATAGCTCTTGAGCTGACCTTGAAGAAACAGAATTTCAGTATCTGGAGTTAAAAATGTGTGCTTGAGTGCTGGGGAGCAGGAGGTGGAGAGCAGAAGGGAAGTGCATCAGGCAGATAACATAAGATGTGGAGGATAAAATACGAACATATTCCGTTATAGCAAGCACACTGGTTGAAACTTGCAGTTAGGAAGAAGAATTTTGTAGAGACAATTGCATAAATCCAAGTGGGAAGTAAATAAAACTTTAAAAAGGTTTCTACTCATCAATTTCTGAAAGGTGTTTCCTTTATATCAGTAAATTGTTTAGTTTGGAAGCTAACGTGATTTTATAGATATTTTTGTACAAATCTTATGTTCTATGGTTTAGGAAAGTGAATGCTGAAGAGAGTCAATGATCTGCCTAAAACTGCAAAGCCAAGGCTGGATGTGGCTTCTTCTCACTTCCAGGCCAACTGTTCCTACCCTTATAAATGTGTGCTTCCCTCAAGGTGACTCTTGAAATTAAAATGAATTTACAAAGTAGCAAATACAGAATTAGGATCTTGATTGTTATTTCACTCACTGAACAGAAACCTTATTTAATAGAGCTTTCTTGCCACACAGACATCCTGCTAAAGCATTGTAATAAATGTAATAAAAGGGGAGATTAAGACAAGCATCAGCGGGAAGACATTAATTAGAGGAGGACCTCACCAATTCTCAGTTGGATAATCCTCGAACCCTATAATTCTCATAAGAAAACTGGCAATCTTACTTTACTTCTTATCAAAAAGAGCTTCCATCCAAAGGGAGTGGCAGGCTCAAGTAGTCAGAATCTCATTAGTTTTATTAAATACACTATAAAGTACCATAATAAATAATTAATCCCTATTAAGAAGATATTTGATAGTATATTTGATCCCCCTTTATTTATAAACATAAATAAAATAACAGTGCTTACAATGAAAATCACAAAACATAATTGTTGTTATTGATAATAATACCTTATGTTTCAGAGATTTTAAAGCTTTTCAATCATGATTATTGCATCATACTTGGCATATAAAGCATTTATGCCCTAATCTACATAAATAAAGTTTCCATCTACTAGCTGTTACAGCATCACTTTAAAAGAGTTAGATAGATTTTCACCAAATATGTATGTTGTGATGAGCTGACTTAGATAGAAAGTAATAATTGCTGAACGTGTCCATTGGGAGGAGCCTAAGAGGGAGCTCTCAGGAGGAGAAGACAGCATTATCCAGAAATGATAATGATGCCAACAGTGTTTGAAGTTACACTAGGCAGTGTCATCTGAAATAGAAAGATATCATCTCTGCTTATTTTACTAGAGTACAAGTTATGGCTTTTTTCAATGTAGAGAATGTTAAAGGCTCTTGAGATTAATTTTTTCTGGTGCCTATATCACTCATTACTGCTCATCTATACTAATAAAAGCCTAGGGGGCCCTCGCACCCTCACATCATTACAAGATGGTCACCCCCATGTCATCACAAGATAGCCGCCACAAGATGGTCAGCAGGAAGGGACAGTTGGGCACAACCAGGCTGGCAGGGGAGGGAAGTTAGGAGTGACCAGGATGGCAGGGAGGGCAGTTAGGAGTGACCAGGCTGGCAGGGGAGGGCAGTTGGTGGCTATCAGGCCAGCAGGGGAGCAGTTAGGCATCAATCAGGCTGGCAAGGGAGCAGTTAGGGGATGAGCAGACTGGCAGGCAGAAGTGGTTAGTGCCAATTAGGCGGGCAGGCAGGTGAGTGGTTAGGAGCCAGCAGTCCCAGATTGTGAGAGGGATGTTCTCTAAGGGGTCCCAGATTGGAAAGGGTACAGGCTGGGCTGAGGGACAGTGCCCCCCGCCACCACCAGTGCATGAATTTTGTGCACTTGGGCCTCTAGTATGAATAAATATTTTGACTACTAGTAAAATTCATAGTGTTTTACTTTGCCTGTGATACAAATGAAATAAAGAATTTATTGTTTTCAGTTGAACTACATTGCTTTCATTTGGACATTAAATCAATTGCCAGAATGCTACTCACCCCCAAAAAATGTCTATACCCTAATTTCTTGAACCTGTAAATATGCTAATTTTCATGCCAAAAAGGACTTTACAGATGTAATTAAAATCATAGGTCTTAAAACAGGGATATTATTATGAATTTTTCAGGTAAACCAGATCTAACCTCCTGAGCAGAGAACTTTCTCTGGCTATAGTCAGGGAGATGCCCAAAAGGAGAAATCAGAGAGATTCAAAACATAATTTAAAACCAGCTCACGTGAGTGGTGGGGTAGAGGTCAATGGTGGAGGGGAGGAGACTCGTGTAATTCTTTAAACAATAAAGAATTAAAAAAAAAAAAAAAAAAAAAAAAAAAAGCTCACAAAGCTCACCTCACCGTTGGTAGAGCTGACATGGGAAATAGCAGGCAGTGCTTAGGAGTGAAGACTGGCACTAGCCGATAGCTGATAAGAAAATGGGACTTCAGTTCTACAATCACAAGGAACTGAATTCAGCCAAAAACCTGAATGAGCCCAGAAATAGATTATTCTCCAGGAAGACCCAGCTAAGTCTACAGGACTTCCCATCTTACAGATACTGAGAAATAATAGCTTCATGTCACTGAAAGCCAGTAGGTGTGTGATAATTCATTACAGCAGCAATGAGAAAAATAAAATACAAATGGGTACTCTTGTTGATTTAATCAATTGAGAACATTCCATATGTAAAAGGTCAAAGTAAATATTCTCCTATCGTGTAAGGCAGATAGCCTGGTTAGGAAGGTAAAATACCTAAGTTAAAGGATGTCAAAATAGTAGTAAATGATGTGATAAATGATATGTGCATGCAAGTATCAAAAAAGAAGCAATGCCCATCTAGATCATTTAGGGAAGGCTTAAAAGGAAGGATTCTCTAATACATGGGGCAATGTTTTTGTTTTATTTTTTAATTATAACATATATCAGGATCACCTGGAATTTCCCGAGGATCTTATTAAAAATGTCACAATCTGAATTTCTTTCTGAATTTCTGATTCTGGGATAGGGCTTGAAAAGTTGCCTTAGCAAGTTTATAGGTGATTTTGATGCTGTTAACCTCAAGACCAAAAATGAAAAACTATTTTGTAGAAGAAATAGAAAATTATTTTAGCAAATACATAAGGCTTAGAAGTTCAAAAATTCATTAGGGACTATAAATAGTCCGTTACGAAAATATAGTTATAAATAGTTCATTATGAAAATATTGCTTTAAAAATGGCCATAAATATTCAGAAAATATTTGGAGTCCAGAAGGGATATAAAGCAGAAAAATATGGAAATAAAGAAGTCACTGCAATAATCTAAACATGAAAAGCCTAAACCAATGATGAATGAGAAGAAATAGGAAAGGGAAATACTTGAGGATTAGCAAAGGACTATGAAATAAAAAAAATAGCCAATAATAAATAAAGTAACCTGGCCTATAATACTGAAAGCAATTGACTCTAAGCTTTCAAACATTTTATGTTTTATTCTTTCACCTATCAATTTTTGTTGTTTTTAGAGGAATAATCAATTTCATCAAATTGTGAAAGTTAGTGTAAATGGCCTCTTATTATATTTTGATGTCATTAATATCTACAATAATATTGTCTTATTATCCTATATAATAAAAGGCTAATATGCAAATTGTCCCCTCAGAGTTTTACCAGGAGACAAGGAGTTCAATCGCTCACTATAATGTGCACTGACCACCAGGGGGCAGCACAGAACATGGTGGGGTATCAGCAGCTGCAGCAGGGCTCTGAGGGAGTGAGGGAAGGAGATGGCAGGGAGGTGGGAGGCAGAGAACACCAGAGACCTACCCAACAAGCTCCACAAATGTCAAGCCCAAATGGTATTTTTGGCGGGCACCACAGCCCTACTAAAGCAAATTCTGTCGGGTGAGGTCAGCCCCTACACAACAGCTTATCAACTGTAGTCTCCACCATTGATCACAGCCAGGCACAAATATCAGAGAGGGTCAATCCTACCACTAATATTGAGACAGCAATCAAGGCTGACCTACAAATGGGGGCATACACTTCACACAAGCGACACTCCTAGAGCATAAAGCTCAAGTGACCAGGACTGTTCCCACAGAACACTTACTACATAAGGCCATTCTGGCAAGATTAGTAGACCTAGTAGATTTATGCAGTAGATGTAATGAGGAGACAAAGAAGCATGTCACAAATGTAGGAACCTGACAAAACTCCCCAAAAAAGAACTAAATGAAATGGAGATAAGGAATTTACCAGATGCAGAGGTCAAAATACTAGTAATAAGTATATTCAGTGAACCTAGGGGAAGAGTAGATGAACTCAATGATAACTCCAACACAGAGATAGGAAATATAAAAATGGAGATTAAAAAAAAGAACCAGTCAGGAATGCAGAATACAGTAACTGCTGAAATGAAAAATTTATTGGAGGGAATGAACAGTAGATTAGATAAAGCAAAGATCAAATCAGTGATATGGATGAAAAGGTAGCAGAAAATACACAATCAGAACAGCAAAATAAATGAGGCCAGCATTATTTTGATTACAAAACCTGACAAAGATATTTTAAAGAAAATTATAGACTAATATCCATGATAAATATAGATACAAAAATATTAACAAACTGAATTCAGCACTACATTAAAATATACTCCATGATCAAGTGGGATTTATTCCTAGAATGCAAGATTGGTCCATTATTCACAAGTCAATTAATTTGACACACCATATAAACAAAATAAAAATCATTTGATCATATCAATAGATGCAGAAAAATAGAACCAGAGTCATAGAAGAATTGGACAGACTGTCCAACCTATGAGGTGAGAAGATAGAGATCAACCAAAGGACTTGTATGGATGCTTATGAGTATAACCAATGGACACAGATTGGGAGGGGCAGGTTAAGGCATGTGCTGGGGAGTGGAGGTGGCCGGGGAAAAGGTCAATGGAGGAAAAAGGAGACTTATCAAAATTTTAAATACAACTATACTTTAACTCACTAATTCCTTTTATGTATATACTAGTGGCCTGGTGCACATTAAAAGGAAATTAATTAGAGGAAATATTTTAATATTGCTAGTTGCCCTTTCTCTAGAATAGAAGTGTCAGAGGTGAAAGATGATTAGTAAAATGTATATGAAAACCTTCCTCCTGTCAGAGTCTGGGGCCCACCGTGAGACCCAGAGTCAAATTCCTGCCCACCCACGTGTACCTTGAAATTGCGTGAAACCCAGACCCAGCCGGCCCCATCCCCGTCAAGCCCCGCCAGGCAGGGGGCACAGCCTCAGGTCCCCCAGCCTAGTGCCAGGCAAGGGGCATGGCCTCAGGTCCTCAGGCCAGCATCGGAGTGGGGGCCACAGCCTCAGGTTTCCCAGCCCCAGCACCAGGGAGTGGAGGGGTGTGGCCTTAGGTCCCCTGGCCCTGCCTCCGGTCCCTCAGCTCCAGTGTGATGGCATGACAGCATGACGATCATTTGCATATTAGCTCTTTATCATATAGGATTATATAGGATACTGGAGAAATATTTATACATATGCAAAGAGTCTTCTATGATAACATTCTCTTGGTTAAGTGCAGTGGTAAAACTGTGAAAACACTCTAAGCATCCACCAATAAGGGAACAATTTCATTAAATGCTGGAACCCACTTGGTAGATATCTCCTTGTCAATAACTCAAAGACATACTGCCAAGTGAAAACTCAAGCTGCAACCATTGTTTAGAACATGCCCCTCATAATATTAATCAAAAGGCAGTAATTATACATGACATATGTGTATAAAAAATTATACACACACATGAAATTATTAAAAATGATTACCTTTTAGAAAAGATTAAGGGGGCAAATAAGAAAGACTCGCTTTTTAGTCTATGTGGCTCTTTGTTTAATTTCATATAATGAAACTGTATTCATATGTCACTCATGTGAGACATGTATTTCTCTGAATATCCCTGAAAAACAAAATAATCCTCAGGTCCAATCAGCCTATTTACACATAGGTGGTGCCCTGAAGTCCTGTGATCTTGGCTTACCCATGTGGCAATCCAGCCCACCTGTGCTCTGCCCACACAGATGCAACAGCAAACCCTTGGGCACCAAAAAATGTGAGATGCCTGATATCCTGTCATTAGCCTTTGAGCCCCCTCCACTACCCTCAGCCTGCACAGTTAGTTAACTTACTCTTCCACCTGTACTTTCTTTCATCTCTGTTTGTACCTTGGAGTCACACCGGGATTTGTTTTTGTTGTTGCTGCTGTTTTTTTCCTATGTCTTCATTTTTTTTAATTGAGGAAACATTGGTTTATAACATTATATAAGTTTCAGTGTGCAACATTGTAGTTTGACACCTATAAACACTACAGCGCATTTAGCATCAAAAGTCTGGGTTCCACTCGTCACGGTATAATTGACCCCCTTTACACATGTGACCCTCCTTCCACCCCACTTCCCCTCTGGTGACCAGCGATTTGTTGTCTGCCTCTATGAGTTGGATTTGTCAAGCTGCATTTGAATCTCTGCAGCTACTTCTGTGGCATTGGGCCCGTCACTACAATTCTATTTTGTCCAGTTCCATCAACTGAAATTACTGCATGTGCAGCATAGTGCTGGGCTTCACTTGGACCTTTATAAATAATATTTACTATTATCTCCTTCCCTGGTTCAGGGACCCAGGACCTGCCAATTCCAAAGCTCCTGAGCATTTTGTACTACTCTTTAGAAACACTGTGGATGCCAACCTCCATCGCTGGGAGACAATGACAGATGCTTTCTAAAGAGACTGCATTCCTCAGTCTTAACTGCTCAAGTTCTCTAGTAGCAGAATCATTATATACGTGTGTCCCAGAATCTCAAAGATGCAGTAATAGTTCCTTATAGTCAAAGTAACATTGGATCATAAGCATGTCCTGAGAACCAGGAGAGAGACATGAAGATGAGTGAGCAGGGAGGTAAGTAAAACCTCTTTTTTATGAGCATAAAAGAAGAAATGATAGTAAAGAGTGGATAAGTATTAAGAAAAGAATTACTAAGATGAATTGAGCTTTCTAGGGCTCACTTCGTATGAAGGCATACACGATTCTTCTTACTGAAAGACTATTTACCTACAACTGCAGTACATGTATGGTCACCACTTTCCATGATAGTTCTAATGACATACAGGAACACATTTGAATTTGATTCTGTAAATCATGCAATTTAAACATTGGCACAATGCTCTGATTGGATCCATAAAATTCATGCTATAGACCCTCACATATAAGTGACACCATTTTATGATGGAATTCTTTCAAGTAATACAACGATTTTACTCCAAACCATGCTATACTTACTATATGAAAGTGCTATTGTCCAGGGAAGTGCTGTTTTGCACTGCTTCTAGTTATTTTCAATGCAATCCAAGAGTATTATAACCTCATCTCAATCAGCACGTTTTAATGCTTTATTTTAAAATCTGTGTTTAAAGCAATATTGACTCTGTTGCTACCACTGTAAAATTTTTAAAACCTATGTAAGTGCTCACATTTTTTTCTTAAGATATTTTTTATTCTTGAGTTTTTAAAGTGAGGGGAAGATAGAGGGAGAGGGAGAAAGAGAAACATTGATGTGAGAGTGAAACATTGATCAGGTGCCTCCTCCATGCTCCCTACCCAAGATGGAGCCACAACCAGGGCTTATGCCCTAGTTGAGAATCAAACTAGCAACCTTTTGGTGCACAGGATGACACTCAACCAACTGAGCCACACCAGCCAGGCAGGTGGTCACAACTTTTAACAGGAAAAGAATGGTTCATAAATACTTTAAAGACATACTTAAAACAATGAATCAAATATAAATCATGGGGGCTAAGTGTATGGGTTTCCAGTCAAAACATATGCCACCTGCCATAATGCCTGGTCTCTATGCTGGTATTCTTTTTTTTTTTTTTTTTTAATATATTTTATTGATTTCTTACCGAGAGGAAGGGAGAGAGATAGAGAGTTAGAAACATCCATGAGAGAGAGTCATCGATCAGCTGCCTCTTGCACACCCCCTACTGGGGATGTGCCCGCAACCAAGGTACATGCCCTTGACCGGAATCGAACCTGGGACCTTTCAGTCCACAGACCGACGCTCTACCACTGAGCCAAACCGGCTTCGGCTATGCTGGTATTCTTTACAATGCTTTTGTACGAGCTCTTATTAATCAGATATCATCATTTACAGCTTTCTTCTGGAAAATATATCCTATTTGATAATTAGATATAAAGTTCTTTCAAACTGCTTAGGAATTTATTTATCGTAAATAAATTTTGCATAAAAATCTAAATCAGAAGGATTTCGCTCAAGTAAAGACATGTAAAATCATTTAGTCTTCACCTCTCATTTAATCAAGTTCATATTTCCCCTTACCCCTCCTAGATATAACCTATTTCTGAGGTAATACATATAATTCTGAGACAAATCCACTTCAGCCTTGGTAATGCCCTTCGTTTTGACTTCAAAACATTCACTGGCTCTCACGGATTTGTACTATTTAACACCCAGATAAAGGTAAGCTGCCTTTTTTAATAACGATGGATTACATATTCTCGTTACATGCTGTTATTCAATTGGATTTTTCAATTGAAGCACATCTATTCTACGGGAAAATGTAATGTCATCCTGAGAATAATTGCAGTTATTAGAAAAGTAAACATCATGAAGCACAAAGGAACATAAACTGAAATTATCTGATTAAATTACTGCAAAAAACTAGTGTTTCCACAGAAAAATTAGGTATCTATGTGCTTTATATTTTACCTCTCCTATTTTGTGTACATTATAGCTTGCATCTTCTCATTATCAAGTATGTAGAGGATATGTGGAATATTTTAAATAGAAATGGAAATTTGGGGCACAGGCAATTAAATATTGTTCATATTTTCCCTTAACCCTCCTAGATATACTATGGCATTGTATGTTTAGAGCCTGATGTGCCAGTTCCTCTGCTAACTGTTTTCATACATGTTCTTCCTGGACACCAATTCCAAGGTGTACTAATGTACTAGTCCTTATATTCTGATAATATGGCTAATTCCATTAAATTTATTTTGATTGGGAAGAGCTTATATAAATTCAAATGAAAGCTCCTTTGAGACTTATTCCACTCAATTTGAAACTGTTAAAAAGGTGCTTCCATATTGTTGATAAATTAATATTTTAAGTGCTTAATTAAAATTCATAATTTTCTTTAAAGTTGAATAAATCATTACCAATCATCATAATACAATTATGATGTTTTTAGCACCTCTATGCCATACTTAGTACCAATCATTTTATCTAAGTTTTCTCTCAACCTCACAACCATTCTGCAAGATAGGGATGTTGACCCCTTTCCCAGAGAAGGAAACTAAGACTCACAGATGTGTCGAAACTGGTTTGGCTCAGTGGTAGAGCATCGGTCTGCGGACTGAAAGGTCCCGGGTTTGATTCCAGTCAAGGGCTTGTACTTGGTTGCGGGCACATCCCCGGTAGGGGGTGTGCAAGAGGCAAATGGTCGATGTTTCTCTCTCATCGACTTTCTAGCTCTCTATCTCTCTCCCTTCCTCTCTGTAAAAAATCAATAAAATATATTTTTAAAAATAAATAAATAAATAAATAAATAAATAAATAAATAAGACTCACAGATGTGAAGTGTCATACCCCAAACCACTCTCTCATCATTGATGTTCCTATTCTTGCCCTCTCCCTTTCTCTCTGAAACCAATAAAAATATATTTAAAAACCTAAAAATAAAATGTATAATCAGTCCACTTAGCCTCTCACACACTTAGACTTGAACCCAAGCATTATCCCTGCTCAAAACCTAGCAAATTGTCTAATATCTAGTGGGTGCTTAACCAAAGTTCAATGGATGAATGAATGAACATATAAACAACATATTAGGTATGGTAAAGGACAAAAAAGCTTGAAATACACTGACTATCACAATTTCTTAAAGCTAGCATGCAAAATCATCTATATAATAAAAACCTAAGTGACTTTACAGCAAAACGACCAGTTGCTATGATGCGCACTGTCCACTAGGGGGCAGATGCTCAATGCAGGAGCTGCTTTCGGGTGGTCAGTGCGCTCCCACAGGGAGAGCACCACTCAGCCAGAAGCCAGGCTCACAGCTGGCAAGCACATAGACAATGGCAGGAGCCTCTCCCGCCCCTGGCAGCACTAAAGAGCAGCAAGTCGAGGAGTAAGGAACAAGCAGGTAGGCAGTAAGGAGCAAGGAATCTCAGATTGTGAGAAGGATGTCCATCTGCCGGTTTAGGCCCAATCCTCAAGGGGATAGGGCCTAAGCTGACAGGTGACATCCCCTAAAGGGTCCCATACTGCTACAGGGCACAGGATGGGCTGAGGGACACCCCCCTCCCATCCAGTGCATGAATTTCATGTACTGGGCCTCTAGTCTCTATATGAAAGCCTAAGTGACCGAATAACTGAATGACCAGTTGATAGGTTGCTATGATGTGCACTAACCACAGGGGGTAGACACTCAACGCAGGAGCTGCCCCCTGGTGGTCAGTGCTCTTCCCACAGCAGGAGTGTCATTCAACTGACCAACAGGCACCAGACGCAGGGCTCATGGCTGCTGAGCACCACTGCGGCAACGCAAGCCTCTCCTAATTGGGACTGCCCATAGCAGGCACAGCGGGGCGGATGAGCAGGCGGCAGGCAGAAGCAGCAGGCAGGAGTGGCAGGCAGTGTTGGACTGCTGGTTTCAACCTGATCCCTGCAGGCCATGCCGAGGGACCCCACCAGTGTGTGAATCCGTGGTATAAAATTCACTAAAATCACACTTAACTATATATATTAGTTAATCTGATAAGCTTGGCATATTTATGTAGTCCACTGTTTTCACTCAAGTTCGAGCTTAATTGTGATTTATTAATGAAGTATTTTCCTTTTATTCTGTCAGAATTAAAACAATGCATTTCACATTCATCCCTTTTTCAAAAATGCCGATGTTTGAATCTGATATTTGGGTTTTAAGTCGTTTTCTGACCAAAACTCCTTTGGATAACAGAATGCGTTATTCACTATTACCAGGCATGTTGTTGTTGGACAAATATGGCAGGAATAAACTTGAAAGATTAGAAGGATGGAAGAGTAGGAGTTCAGAAGAGACAAGGTCTGAATGCCAAGATAGAGAGGAAAGAGAAATAGAGAGGGGGAACAGGGAAGAGAGGAGAAGGGAGAGGAAGAAAGGGAAGGAAAGAGGGAGAGGGAAAAGAGGGGGAGATATTTGGGTTGATCTTTTTCCCTCATGACAGACGTATAGAATGAGATAATCCTGTTTTTATAGGACTATTTTGTTAAAATAATAAGAATATTGTGTTTGTGTTCTTTAAAACATTTCATAACAGTGCCCCGAAAGAAAGATTTGGATACCCTCCTGTTTCATTTTCTGCCTTCATAGAATGTTGTGTTACTAAAATATTTTTATTACAGCAGAACCTGAAGCAATATAAAATGTTTGCTTGAGGATTTATTTTAGTCCCTTTAAGCTGAACTTCTGTAATGAAATCTATTTACAGACATTCCACAGCGCCCTATGGTTGCTAGCTTATGCAAATGAAGTGTGACCCTGGGAATAAACCTCTTGCCCCCGCATCATCCTCCCTGGCTTCAAAGGTCTCTAGGCAATCACTTTTTTAAGTGAAGAGATTTTAAGCTGAATTGAAATAGAGAAGGAGGGAACATAACTTGATGCCCAATACTCATACAACCCAACCATTTACTATCTACTATTTTCCCATAAATATTTAGACACTAATTTATAAATCCATTTGGGATAAATGTGTTAGTGTGTAATGATTTTTTTCCAGCCTCTTCTTTTACTTTAAAGCTTGGAAACTAAATTCCAATATCAATCAATAGCCATTTACTTTAACTTCATTTCTTACTTAAACTAAGGGTCACTAAATTGGGACAATTGGTTTTGTGATAATAAAATCTTCCCTCACGATTATATTTTCATTAAAAATATATCTGTGTTGAGCACAAGAAAATAATAGTAATCAGGAAGATTTCTGTAATTCTGAGAGGAAAATAACTAGGTGTGCGATTAATATATATAACTTGAATATATTAGTATTAGGATTGGAATACTAATATGTTCAAGTTGCATATATTAACATTTTTATGTGCAATTGTGAAGAAAAATAATGGATTCATTGCATTTTTAGATGGACTAGTGAGAAAGAGCTGTCCAAAATTCTGAATGATAATAATCATGACAAAATATATAATTTTAAAAGATTCCTTTCTACTGGATGGTATCATGAAAAAAAAAAAAAAAGTTATTTGTGTGTGGGGGGGGGGAGGGGGGGGGGAGACAAATTGTGTAAAAGCCAGGTGGCCAGTGGTTAAAAATCAGCTCTTGGAGTCTCAAGGTCAAAGTGTCATCTCAGAATTTTAGAAGTAATCCAAGATAACTCCAGGACTGGTAGGTCAAAAGGTCTCCTCTGCAGTATTCACTTGTGGTTTGCCATCCACAAATGACTAGCTTGGTAACCTGGCCAAATGGCATGATAGAGTGCACAAAGGTTCTGGCAAATTCCTATACAACAAATGTATTTATTTAAATTCCTTATTTTAGTCTACTGAACCTACCATTTTAAACAAACAATAGAGCTTTATTAAAATTAAATGTTGTTCAAACTTATGTACTGCTTTTGTAAAAGATTATCAAATTTATGTCATGGGATTTTATTGCAGGTGGTTTATGTTGAATAATCAATATTTCGCATAGGTGACTACTTAAGTATTAAAATGCATAGTCTTTGCAAAACCCTACATTCAAAGGGGCAGGACATCAAGACCACTGTCTGTCTGGAAAAAAAAAAATCTGAATAGGATCCAAAATTGAGCTAATAAACCTCAGAGGAAAGGCAGGGGAGGGTGGGTGGGAGGAGATCAACCAATGAAATTATATGCATATATGCATAACCCAGGGACACAGACAATGGGGTGGTCTGGGGGACAGAGGAAGATGGGAGTGGGTTGGAAGAGGTTAATGTGGGATAGGAGAACCATTGTAATATCGATACTTTCAACAATAAAGTGTTGTTGTTTTTTAAATAGAGCTCATAGTCCTGAATGCGTGGCCAGCAACCAATGACCTAAAGACAAAATTATGTCCTCAAAAAATGCCGAAACTGGTTTGGCTCAATGGATAGAGCGTCAGCTTAGGGACTGAAGGTCCCGGGTTCGATTCTGGTTAAGGGTGGGTACCTTGGTTGTGGGCATATCCCCAGTAGGGGGTGTGCAAGAGGCAGCTGATCGATGACTCTCTCTCATCGATGTTTCTAACTCTCTATCTCTCTCCCTTCCTCTCTGTACAAAATCAATAAAATATATATTTAAAAAAAAAGTATGTCCTCAAAATGAGTGCCAGAGTGGGTATTAAAACTCTGCAGGTCACAATGAGTAATTAGTTTATTGTACTTGTGTGTACTATTGTGACTGAAAAAAGAAACATGCATGAAGACCAGAAAAAAAGGAGAATGATATAACACTACTAAGAATCAGTAATTTAGAAGAAACTTTAGCATAACAACCCAAAATAATCTCTAAAAAAATGTACTAACAAATTTTAATGCTAAAGAGACTAAGGTCCGAGTAGAAAAAAATCAAGGCACCCCAATCATGCAAAGTAAGAAATCCGGGGGAAAGCACGCAATCTATATATATAAAAGTCTAAGCAAACAACTGACTGGTCAACCAGTGGCTATGACATGCACTGACCACCAAGGAGCAGATGCTCAATACAGGAGCTTCCCTCTCCCCCTTGTGTGCTCCCACAGTCAACCTTCCCGTGGCTGAATGTCCCCTCTCCTCCCTCTTCCCCCACCCCTTGCTCCTGAATAGCCCCGATCACCAGCCAGGCCAAGGGACCCCACCTGTGCTGAATTCAATCACCAAGTAATTAAAGAAAATGCTCTAGTAATTACTCTAGTAATTAAAGAAAATGCACTCCTTCTATAAGTGACACCATACTATATTTATCTTCCTCTGCCTGATTTATTTCACTTAGCATAATACTCTATAGATCTATCTATGTTGTCACAAATGGCAAGAATGCATTTTTATTGCTGTGAAATATTCTATTGGGTATATATATAAGATCTCGTTTATTTATCAACAAACAACGAGGTTACTTCCACAACATTGCTATGATAAATAATTCTGTAATGAACATAGGGGTACATATATGTTTTTGAATTGGCGTTTTGGGTTTTTGTGGGGATTTTTTTGTTTTGTTTTGTTTTTTGCTAAATAGCTAGAATTAGAATTGCTGGTCATGTGGTATATCTATTTTTAGTTTTTGTTAGCAATCTTCATACTGTTTTTCATAGTGGCTATACCCATTTGCAGTATACCCACCAACAATGCACAAGGGTTTATAGTGAGTGATGATTACTAGAATTAGTGAGGTGATCATATGGTACAGAAATGTTGAATCACTATATTTTACACCTGAAACTAATATAACCAATAAAATATTGCATACTAACTACACTTAAATAAAAAAATTAAGAAAAACACCATCAATGTTGTGGTTATTATTCATATGATTATACTTTTAGTATAATTATTTTTAAATAAAAATTGTGGTGTAGTAAATAATTTTTACCTTTAAAAATAAGGAATATATGATCTGAACTACTGTTCATCTTTAGATTTTGCTATTTTATTTGTTTTTATTTTTATTTCTTATGACCAATTTTACTTTGTTTCACTGAAACTTGTAACAAGAGTAGTTATATACAGACATATAATATAATCCAGTGTCTCTTTACAACATCTTTAGAAACCTGACCACTAAAAAGACAGTTTTTCAAAGACTTCAACCTAAGTGTAAATAAAAACTTAACAAGCTTATGCAGATCTAAATGACCTACTGAAAAAGTTATTTTGATTATCCTATAACAATTGAGTGCATGATTAGTAGCTATTACAATGAACTGTTGCATATTTAGGTTTATGCAAAATAGACACCATTATAAATAATTTTAACATAAACTAATTTATGTGAAACAAATTAACATAGGAAAAAATCAATCACAACTCAAGAACCATAATTTATTTAAAGCAGATCTATTTAAAAATAAAATAAAGAACATTACCCATTATTTTATTTTAAAAGCCCAAAATACTTATGTATATTTTATCCTTCCATTTCTATGTTAATGGTAATTGTCATTCTCAAAAAAATTATTTTCCATGAAATATGTATATTGACAAACATGTACTAGTAAATTATACTTAATCAGCAAAAATTGACTATTTCAGAGTAACAGGTTGTGTTTCATTAACTTAACAAAATAATACCATAATATAGTCTCCTCAGTCCTCCTGCATCTCTCTGTAAATTTCAACATCTCAATCAATCAATATGACTTTCAAGGGTCAAAGTTTTTCAATGCCTCTATGCTAAGATTACCTCGGGATTTAACATCTGGCTCAGTTAAATGCATGTTACATAGATCTCACCTTCTTTGGGAATAACCAGAAAGGAATTTTTAAATTTTGATACAAAAGCAACAAGAAGGAGTAAAACAGCCTCTTAAATCTTCTCAATCAACAGATAAATCAAACAACCAAATCAAGGTGAGAGAATTATGTGATCCAAGTGTGTACAAGTAATGTACACCATACACAAGAATAAACTCAGAATGGATAACACTTAAATGTGAGTCATAAAACCATAAAAATCCTAGAATAAAACATAGGCATCAAAATCTTAGACATCTCACATAGCAAAATTTTCACCCATATATTTTCTAGAGCAAGAAAAGCAAAGGAAAAAATAAATGTGATTATGTCAAACTAAAAAAATTTTGCACAGCAAAAGAAACTATGATCAAAATAAAAAGGGAACCTACTGTGTGGGAGAACATATTTCTCAAGGATACTTCTGATAAGAGGTTAATTTCTAAAATATATATTTTTAAATGAACTAAATCATTGATCACCAGAGAAATGCAAATTTAAACTATAATGAGGTATCACCTCACATGTGACAAAATGGCTACCATCAACAAATCAACAAATTACAAATGCTTGCAAGGTTGTGGAGAAATGGGAATCCTAGTGCTCTGCTGGTGGAAATGCAGACTGGTGCAACCACTGTGGAAAACTGTATAGTGTTTCCTCAAAAAATTAAAAATGGAACTGCCGTTTGAGCCAGTGACCCCACTTCTAGAAATATATTCTAGCAACCCTGGAACACCAATCAGAAAGACTATGTGCACCCCTGTGTTCATAGCAGTGTTATTTATAATAGCTAAGATCTGAAAATAGTCCAAGTGCCTATCAGTATATGAACAGATTAAAAAAAAACACACACAAAAACTATTGCACATTTACCCTATGGAATACTGTGTAGCTTTGTAAAAGATGGATCACTTACCCTGAGACAGAACAGATGGACCTGAGATTATTGTTCTAAGTGAAATAAGCAAGTCAAAAAAAAAAAAAAAAAACACACAAATATTACATTATCTCACTTATTTTTGGAATCTAATGAACAAAATAAATTCAACAACAAAGTAAATCCAGAGGCATAGAAGCATGGAACAGATTGACGAATCTCAGAGGGAAGGGGAAGGGAAGAAATTAACCAAAGAATTTGTATGTATAGCCCTTAGATTCAGACAATAGTGGTGAAAGCCTGGGGTGAAGTAGGGTCTGGGTAGTGGTGGGTGAAATGGGGACATCTATAGTAGTGTCAAAAAATTACACAACAAGGACTCAAACAGCCCCTACACTCTTCTTAATCAACATAAAAATCAAACACCAAAATAAGGTGAGAGAACTATGTGCTCTAAGTGTGTACAGGTAGTGACATTACCACCATTACTACCCAACAGTGACTAAGCATTATGTGCTAGGTATTGCGGTAGGTACTGATGATGCAATGATTAACATAGTGGAGAGGGGTGGGGAATTCAGGGGAAACTTCCCAAAGAATTTTGAAATTCAGAAAATAAAATTTTAAATCAATATGATTTTGACAGGTAAGCAATGAGGACTCCCATGAGAGAAGGCAGGTGGAAAAAGAGAAAGCATTTCAGGCAGAACAAATATCAATGGCAAAATCACAGAGGCATAAAACAACATAATAAATTTTTGAGGCTGCAATTAGTACAGCATAGAGGCATGTTGCTAGGGCATGGGCTGGGGGAGATAAGGTTGTTGATTGATGAGCTGGGGCCAATTCTGGGAGAGTCTCATTGACTTGCTAAGTTTGTTCAATTATCCTGTGGGCCATGGAGCATCAGTGAAGGGTGTAATGAAATGAGATAGGAAATAATTGAGTATTTAGGGAATGTGGAGGCTGTATTGAGGAAATTGAACTGAAAGAAAAATATCAGGAGACTTTTTTAAAATTTTATCTTTATTGTTAAAAGTATTGCAGATATCCCCTTTAATCCCCTCTCTGGTCCCCTCCCCACTTCCATCCACCTCTCATAGATTAACCAAAACATGTATATGCATATAACCAAAACATGATATGCATATATGCATAACCCATGGATACAGACAATAGCACTGTGAAGGCCTGGGGCAGGAGACTATTTTTTAAATCCAGGGGAGAGAGGGATTCTTTTAAAAGATCTCAACAAAAGCAGGATTAGCGAGTGCAAAGAGAGCTGGACACAACGCATAGAAATGGCAGGGTATAGTTAGTGGATGTGGAGATTTCACAGGAATGCCAAAGCTGACTGGAAGAGACACAAGTCTAGGAGGATGGAAAGAAAAACAATGAATCCAGTTTGGGGTTTGTTACTCATAAGAGGTATATTGGACATCTAAACTATTGGAGAGAAGATGGCATTTTTTAGGATTCAAAACTTCTCTGTTTTAGTTTATTTCTCCTTAGTAGATTCTTTGAAAGGAATCATCCCATTTCCCTGTCTTACCTAATAATAGACAAACATGTAAATTGACCCTACCTCTGCTACGCCACCAGCCAATCGGGAGTGATATGCAAACTAATCCAACAAAGATGGTGGTTAATTTGCATACACAAGTGCTGAGTCTCTCAGGGCCACAGGCAGGGCCTGAGCAGAAAGGGGCTGGGCCAGAGTGGAAAGGCTGTGCTGGCAGCCAGGGAAAGGAAAGTCCATTCTAGCACAAATCTGTGTGGTGTGCATCGGGCTTCTAGTCTTCTTATAAGATGCCTTCTTATAGATGTTACCTGGAAGCTGTTTGGATGCTTGTATACAGAATTGTTTGCTCCTTCATTGAGGAAAATTGCCACAAATCTCTTATCCCCTGAACCATGCAGGGTTCCTATGCCAGGTCATGATCTTCTCCCCTTTTATATGGCAAAAAAACACAATATTTTGCGTATGATTTGACATCTGACTCCTCCCACTGAGAGCATGTGTCTCTTCTGTACTTATGCTTCCCACCAAGATCAGACTTGCCCATGACCTATGAAGTAACCTCGCCTGGTTTGTATTTTTAATGACCAGTACAGGAGACAACAATGAGTGGGTGTTCTCAAAATTTTGCCCAGTGGTCTGACATCATAGATATTTCTCTGGGTCCATTTCAACATTTAACCAATTCTTCTTCCCATTGAGTCATGCTAAAACAAAATATATTATCTCAATAATTACTATTTTCAACAACATGAAATCAAGCATATTATCACAACATGTGGTATAATGAAAAGAAAATTCTCTTCAAAAGAGTTGAAGAGATACTGGGGTTAGGGAAGTTGTACCATACAAGCAGAAGAAAGTTTTAGAAAATATATTTTGCAATTGCAGGAAAAAGGTCTGTCAGGCTTCATGAACAACAAGGTCCCATTTATCACTCTTATAAAAAAAAAAAAAAAAAAAAAAAAAAAAGATAAAAGCGAAACTAAGCATAGTTCTAAATACTGTCATTAAAGGTTTGTTTAGATTTTCATTTCTGCTTATTTAGCAGTGCATCCATTCTTAAATATACAAATCCTCACTAGTAAAAATACTGCATCTCCCCGCAAAGTGATTTTTAACAATGAATAGCTTGTTATAACTAGCTAATGTTGCTTTTTAAACCCAAAACCTTTTAGCAAGTTTACACAAAACTCTGATAAGGTCTTAAAAACATCTGTGATGAAGATCACACAGTGTGGTAATACCCAAAGAGAACTGTCGACAGTAGCTTCTCTCTGCCTGCCAAAGTCCATGACTCTTTTTTAAGATTATGGAAGGCCATTCATTTTGTTTTCATGAACTTAAAGATGACTTAACCAAATCCCCTAACAGTAGTTAATGGCTCTTAATTATATGATATGATAAAAAAAAAAAGAAGAAAGCACTGAAAGGCAGTATTATTACTAAAATTGTTTAATTTCATGTGACAGTAAAATTAAAAGATGACACAGCAAAGATGGAAAAATACCCCATGAAGTGGTTGAACAGCATCCAGATTTTCATTCTCTGTGCCAAGTTCTACTTCAGAGAGTAAACCTGAGTTGCATACTATTTCAGAGAAACATGAAATTAATTTTGGAAGCAAGTTTCATGTCTCAAGAGTATCATCCAAATTCAGTTTTTACTTATTAATTTGTACATTTTGCATCATCTTTGGAATCTGCTGCCTCCTCCGTGATTAAAATTTTGACTTCAAAAGTGAATGACAGTACAATCTATTTTGAGTAATCATTATTATTATACCAAATAGCCAATAATATTTTGAACAAGAGTAAAAAAATATACATTAAAAAAATAAATAGCACATCTGAGTTGCAAGGATTCTAGGATTTAGAACATGAATATGACAAGCATACCTACCTAAGATTGCCTACACCAGAGGTTGGCAAGCTCATTAGTCAACAAAGCCAAATACCAAAGGTAAAACGATTAAAATTTCTTTTAAAAGCCAAAAACGGACTTCTGCGCCTGGGCCACCAAGTTTCAATCGCACTGTACATGCACACCCGCACGTGGTATTTTGTGGAAGAGCCACACTCAAAGGGCCAAAGAGCCACATGTGGCTCACAAGCTGCAGTTTGCCAACCACTGGCCTACACCATTTCCTTTGGGATAAAAAACTTAATTTCTTCAAATCTATGTAAATACACTGGCTTTTCAAGAGTTTCTCATTCTCATCTGTCTTGTGATCTTGTATAATAACTATTATTTATTGAGTGCCAAGTATGTGTGCTCACCTAAGTTTTTTTTATTTATTTCATATTCCAACATCCTATGAGATTGGATGCCCATACTATTTATGAAGAATATGTGGCTCAGAAAAGTTAAATTATATCAAAGCACATAGACAGTAAGAACAGAAAAGGAATCCAAATTACACTTCTGCTCAACAGGGATTCAAATGCAGATCTATCTGACTCTAAAATGCAGGCGCTAACACTACACAATACAGCTTTCAGATATCCAACCCTTTTCTTAATGATTCCGTCTTAAACTAGGATGACTATACTAGAACATAAATTTTCTGTGGCTTCATTATTAACAGTAAGCCCTCCTTCATTCACAAAAGTGTCCCAGTTGAACAATAATATGCATGGTCACCCAACCTTCAACTTAATATTTATACAACTAAATGCCTCCTTTCTACTACCTCTCAAAATATGTCCCTATTGTGACACCCCCTTATTACTATGAATGGCACCATTCCCTTCATTCACCTGCAAATGCCAGAAAACACATAATTCTTAACTTCTCCTTTTTCTGCATTTCTCATGTCCCATAAGTCTCCATGTCTCTTCCTCTCTTCTACTTTTGATCTTTCAAATCCAGCTTTTCGCCGGCTGCATTTCCACTCTCTTAGTTGTGACCCTCATTATTAATTTCCTGGACTATCATAAAATTTCTCAACTAATATATGAACCTACAGTGTAACTTACCTCTAATCTACTCTTTACATTGCAATTAGTATGAGTTTTCAAAAGGACCTGTCTTATCATGTAGTCATCCCAATTTAAAATCTTTAAATGTTCCTTAGAGTCTTCAGGATAAACTTCAAAGCCTTCTCAAGACTCTTAGGCCCTTTGTTAATTGTCCCTTGCTTACTTCTCCATCCTAATCATAATTTTCCCCTTCACAGACTACCTCCAACCCCAGTGAATGTTCTATAGTTCTCCAAATGTGCTAGTTGTCTCTTGTTGTACAGAATGCCCTGAAATAAATAACTTTCCTACTTCTTGGGCAATCCTTCTTTCTTTACCTCCTCCTAATTTCCACATTCTTCAGGATGCATTTCAAACCTCTTCCCTCCTCTGATTGATTATCTCTTGATTAAACTCTTGCTTGGCACAGCAGCTGGGATATTCTAAATATCCCAAAGCACTCCAGGGATATTGTCATTATTGAGGTTGGCCTTGAGGTGCCCCAATTCTGACCATTCCCGGTCTCCTAATGTCATATCCATTGGTGAGGGATGGTGGAGTGGAGTTCTGCCCCTCCTCCCTCCAATCTCCTCATGTCTTCTCTTCATTGCCTCTAATGTCTCTATAAGTAAAATTGAATTCTTAAAAAAAAAAAAAAAAAAACACTTCTGATTATTTCTCAATTTCTACTCAGTTTGGGTTTGATTTTTTTTTTTTTTTTTCCTTTTGGAGCTCTATACTATCCAGTGTATAACATGACAGTGTAACGTTCTGGTTACTTGTCTGTTTCATCAACTAGACCAGTGGATGGCAAACTCATTAGTCAACAGAGCGGCAAACTGCAGCTCGCCACCCTGTCCACACCACTCCCACCCCCTCCCCAGACCTTCCTGCACTACTATCTGTCCATGGGCTATGCATACAATATTTTTAATGATAATAATAGGATACTTTTTGAATAGGATTAAATTAAAGATAATAGTGCTGAAGAAATAAAATATGCAAGGTTTAATGTGCTTGTAATTTTTATAATAATATAAAAATAATATGAAAAATAATATAAAAATAATATAAAATCATAATGTACTTATGATTTTTATATACATATCTGAAAATCTCTGAGAACTAGAAATACCATCTATAATAAAACTATAGGTTTTCTTTTTTCTTTAAGCTAAGATAAGCAGCCTTGATCTATAATCCTATCTAATAAAAGAATAATATGCAAATTGATGGTCACTACAACACACAAGATAGCTACCCCCATGTAGTCAAAGATGGCTGCCCCATGTGGACACAAGATGGCCACCACAAGATGGCCAGCAGGGGAGGGCAGTTAGGAAGGACCAGGCCTTCAAGGGAGGGCATTTGTGGGCGATCAGGCCAACAAGGGAGGACAGTTGGGAGGAGCCAGGCCTGCAAGGAAGGGCAGTTAGGAATGATCAAGCCTTAAGGGGATGGCAGTTAGGGGTGACCAGGTCCTCAGGGAAGGGCAGTTAGGAGCAATAGGGCTGGCATGAGAGCAGTTAGACATCAATCAAGCTGATAGGGGAGTGGTTAAGGGAGTGATCAGGCTGGCAGGCAGAAGTGGTTAGGAGCAAGCAGGAAGGTTGGCAGGCGAGCAGTTGGGAGCCAGCCGTTTTGGATTGTGAGAGGGATATCCAACTGCCCTGGAGGAGTCCAATATTGGAGAGGGTGCAGGCTGGGCTGAGAAACATACCCCTGTGCACTAATTTTATGCACTGGGCCTCTAGTAATAAATAAAGCAAGCAGCCTTTATTTATAATTCTATATTCAAATTATAGAATCATAAAATTTAAGAACAGGCAGAAAACATGAAAATCTGCAGTCTAGTGATTTCCAATCCATTATTTATGTTAGATCAAAACTGTACTCAAATTTCTAGCACATAAACAATTTGCTCTAGAGATATTCCCTGGATTAGGGGCATGATAACTGCCAGAGTGTGGAGGACCTTGATATTCTTCTTCATGCTCCTCTCCTAGGACATCTGGAGAAAAGGCTCTGAACAGCATATTTTATACAAACTCTAACCTTCTCCAAAATCTTATCTGACAAACACGAAAACTGATGCCATGAAAAGCACCAAGTGACGTAGGACAAGCCGAGTCTCCTGGCTTCTAGGTCACATTCTAAACATTGCTTCATACTGCTTCTCACAGGAAAGCAGCTTAACTCTGGAAACACTATAAAAAATACTATTACCTAGATAAAAATATTCAAAGAAATAATAGTAGTAATAGGAAATTTGAACACCAAACTAGTGTTACAACAAATTACACAGAAAGAAAAATTGTTTGTAGTACAAAACACATTGCCTATGACACTGATGATATTTGACCAGACACTACATATTATAGGCTACTAAGTGCACTAAATCTTTTCTTATATCAAGTGTTCAGCATAGCTTCTTAGAAGATTTTCCCACATAAGAGAGTCAATGAAAAAAAATTAATGCTAATTTGTTAGAATTCAATGAATGCATCTCCTCTTTGAATCAACAGAATTTTGGCGGCAAAATTATAGCAGGAGGCTACCACAGGTGGCATCTCATTAAAACTGGCCATAAATTATATTGGATTCTATTATGTGTCAAACTGTATGTGCCAAAATTTGAATTTTGCACCCCAATTGAAGTCCTAATCCCTAGTGCCTGAGAAAGTGACCTCATACAGTCAGTGCAGATATAATTAGTTAAGATGAGACCATACTGCAGTAGAGTTGACCTAAACTAATATGATTAGTTTCTTTTTAAATGGGGAAATTTTGAGACACATCAGGAGAATGCTATGTGAAAATAAAAGTTATGCTTCCATAAGCATAAGCATAAGCATAAGATAAGAATTTCCTTCCTTTAAAACCTGTTCAAAATAAGGTTGTAGATCAGTAAGCCCCATCTCTTTATACTGAGAGAAGTAAAGACTCTTCCCTTTTCCATTTCCTACTTCTTCCACTAATTTCACTTTGACCTTGGTAAATTGCATTACTGTAATCTCAAAGAATAATTTTATTACAAATAAACTTTTTTCACATGTATTCAAAAATATGTCCTGAAGGCATACTATGTGCCAAGAACTAATGACAGACTTAATTTAATAGACAGTTAGTTCTGGTCTTAAATTTTATAGTTGAGATACAAATATTAAGTCATGTAATAAATGTATAATAATATGTGGTGACTAATACTATGAAGAAAAGATAGGGAGTAAAAGATAAATAATATATTTAATGACAACCTTTATATCACTTATAGTATAAAATGAAATATCAGTGTTATAGGACATCGAATTAAAGTAATGCTATGCAGTTCCATAGAAAGCCAATTATAACCATTCATAAGAAATTCTATCTTATTATTATTAAAAACCCAGCTGAATATTGATTTTTCTCCAAAAATGTCCACACATATACCTTGGCAATCAATCACCTTACTTTTTTCGTTACTACATCAGTACATTTGTCTGCTGTATCATTACAAAGATATAGACAGAGAAAAATTTGAATAGTATCAAAAATCAAAATTTTCCTTCTTAAGTCACTGTTGTTGACATTGTAAAGAATAGCTCAAAGGAGAAGTTTGAAATTACATTAAAGTAGATTATCAGTTACAGAATTCTATTTTTCTAAATAACTGACTCAAAGATTATTAGTAAAATTCTCTGGTTAGGACAAAATATTTGGCAAAAAACAAAAAACAAAATCGCACCATGTCTCCTTCAAATTCATATTCCTGGGCTGATTATATGAGAGAAATTATCTGAATTCTATTTACTTATATTATTTTGGGGAGGGAAATAGTATTTTTCTTTGAAAGGGTTGAGTCTTATGTCTGATCTATATCTAGAAATATATGAATAATGAATCTAACATTTACTCATGGTATCGCATAGGAAGTTTAACAACTATTCATATCTTTGCATTCCTATGTGTATTCTTACCCATGCTGAATATTCAGTTAAAAGCCCATATCGAATGCTCAGTCTGTCCTGTTTTAGAGGATTGGGAAAGTAATAATTTCTATTTATGACATCACAATTGTGCTTTGAGTTCTGATCACATTTTTAAAAAATCAAGGACAATCTGCCTCTACTTCCCATGGTTAAGATTTAGACTGAACAAGATTTTGCCATTTTTAATATCAAGTATCTTCACCCCAAAGTCATTATAAAATACATCTCTAGAAACAGATTTTTTAAAAAATGTTAGGTGTTTCCATTGCAGATTGCACCAAAAGGTTAAAACACATCAACACATTATACATATATTCATACGGCCAAAGAGATTCCATTCTCATTTTTCATCATCAAGGCATTTATAATACTTCTATCTTCTTTTGCTTTTGTGACCTCTAGCCAGAAAGGCCAAAGTATATAAAGGTCAAGATAGATGTCAAATCAAGCAATTACTAAACGGGGGACTTGACTGTGACCCTCAGATTAGAAATGGTGACCTGTCACAGCAACAAGGGAAAACCTTCCTGCAACTCCTTCTCCTTTCCTATGAAATACAATCTAGATTTGCAGCAGAGACCGAAAGAAATTTATATCCTTCATTTCTGTTTTAATCTCTTTTACCCTTCATATTGGGGTTGTCCTCCCATTTTCTCCTTGGCTCTGAATTGTAGACATTTTTTTTTTTGGGTGGGGGGTGGGAATTAGTGGGACTCAAGTGGGGAGGGACAACATATCTATCATTAGAAAAGAGACTAAGCCACTACAACACAAAATGTAAAATCATTTCTATTCATGTAACTTTATTTGGAACCATATGAAAATTAGACAATTTGTAAAATAGTAATGATCTCAATCAACAATGCTGGTATTTTTTTCTGCAATGGGTCATTTGTAGAAATATATTTTTTAAATGTTCTTTAAGAGTTGACTAAAATTTGCAAATTCATTTATATGCCTGGGCCTTGATTCATGCAATCTCTAGAATCTCATTCTTTCCTCCTTCATCCCAGAAAATTACCAGTCTTCACTCCAAATGATATGTTTAAAAATATAGCTTTTGTGACCCATGTTAACATTACAACCTACATTCACTGCTAAATTACTCCGCTCCTTTTACTTTCCATCCATCTAAATACCTATATTATCTTTTGATTGCCAAACAAGAGAAAGATTTACTTATGAATTTTGAGTTGAGGCAAGAAAAGAAAAAAGAAGGGAAGGTGGTTGTATCAGTAGTTCAATAATGGCATCTACTTAAAAAGTGTCTTGCTTATTCTTTTTCTGCTTGACTTGCCACAATTCACAAGGGAGTATTGCCAATTAAATAAAAAATCTCAGCTATGTCTCGTAGTAAATTACTAAATTCAGTTGGATTAATGGATTTTGGCTGTTAAATATAATTACTTCCAGTACAATTCCTTAAGTCAAAGATCCTCATTTGAACATCTGACTTTGAAATAACCTAATGGAAAAATCAGAGGGCAAAAGACTAATTAGTAAACAAACCAAAACAGAAAATGACATAATCATCAACCCGTTATTGGAACACAGATCTGGAACTCCATTGAGAAAGAATTAACCCAGAAAAAGTAAAACTTTTGAAAATGAAAGCCTTACTTTTTAAAGATTCTTACATTAGTAAACTTTAAATGTTTATCCTAATGAAAGACTATAAATATATTACTTTAGGTAATTTTCACTTCAAATTCCACTCAATTCTAAGTCTTCATGGAAAATAGCAATAATTTGAAGACTTTCTTAGCTGCAAAGTTCAGAAAAACAAAACAAAAGACGTTCCTATATCAGGATGACAGCCAAAGTGCTAATTCTATGTAAACTACAACTGTTAAGTTTAGTTATTTTCCGCTTTATGCTTACTGCTTTTATTTCTTTGTCCAAGGATTCTAATCAGAGATGCTATTGGAAAGCTTGGCGTATCACTTTTGTTCTTGTAAGTGGTTCTTCTAGTCACCAAAGAAGCTAACGTAGTATATGTGCTTTCAGTGCTCAGTTTAGAAAGCTTTATGGTCCCCAAAGGTTCCTTTACAGATTATATTAACTCCGGAATATTTTTTCTTCCCAAAGCATGAAAGCACCAGAGTAGAACAGGAACAGGGGAAGGATGAACTCCTAGAAATTCCCAATTGTTTTATTGAAAAAAAATTATCTTCACCTCTACTGCATGCAGCTTTATTTACAAAATTCCCAGAGCTGAGGCTAACCCAAAGAACCCAGCTAACAACCACCTAGAGTTACTACATCTTATGTCTTCATTGTGTCTGCGGTTAACAGAACTGTGAATGAATAAGACTGAGGATGCAACCTGTGATGGCTTGATGTGTTTTTCTGTTTTCCCAAGAGGTGTGTCCAGATTTTTAAAAACTTGTATACTTAAAAATAATCGTCTAGGAGTGAGAACCTGGCATTTACCTAGGGGTGGATTCCCTCTAAATTTTACCCCAGTGGCTGAAAAATATGAATCACAGAAAATGGGCAACTCCCTATGGCCAGCATTCCTTCCACCCACCTTTACTAATGCCAATTAGCCTGGGTGGGACCAACATAGATGTAATCTTACACGCTGCACCATTTTCATATTTTTTTCTTTGGAAAGGGGTGTGTGGGCTTCAGGCAAACTAACAATAAATTACACAGTTTAAGATAAGGAAATTAGACTTTAAAGTTAGAAAAAAATTAACTTTACTAATTAGTGTTTATCCTTAATGTCATCTTTATTTCTTTTGGTACTTTAAAATAATTCAAGAAAACATAATAATCTTCTCTGGAATTATCACTAAGTACTAAGAATGCCAAAGTTTGTCAATGTTTCTTTTAAAGCCCATGTTTTCTAGAAGTATAGTTCTCAAGGACCAAAACAAAAACAAAACAAACAAAAAATGATGAATGCAAAATAAATTTAGAAGACTGGATTTTGTCATATTGAGTCATTTTAGTATTGTCTTAAAGAAACATATTTGTTAAATAGCTTCTGTAATAACTATAATGTTTATTATAGGCTTATTTTTCCCAAAAGCTATAAGCATTACCAAAAATCAATGCCTAATCTTTACCAAACTGTTCTAACAATCAGTAATATTATTCAGCCATAAGAAAGAAGGAACTTCTGCCCTGACCGGTTTAGCTCAGTGGATGGAGTGTCAGCCTGTGGACTGAAGGGTCCCAGGTTTGATTCCGGTTAAGGGCATGTACTTGCTTGCGGGCACATCCTCAGTGGGGAGTGTGCAGGAGGCAGCTGATTGATATTTCTCTCTCATCCATGTTTCTAACTCTCTCTCTCTCCCTTCCTCTTCTGTAGAGAATCAATAAAATATATTTTTAAGAAAAAAA